>NW_024097111.1:0-4290 GCF_016545835.1 Crotalus tigris
TGATGTACTTGTAGCATTCCACGCCCACCTATTTGCCTTGGTAGATAAAGTCTATCAATGTCACTGCGTGGATGAAGGGCATGATTCATTGTCATTATTTTTCTGGTCTGCCTATCCATTGCTTTGAGTTCTGCTTGAGTCCAGTCCACTAGTCCAGCTGTGTATCGAATGACTGGGATTGCCCAGGTGTTGATTGCCTTTATGGTATTTCCTCCATTGAGTTTGGATTTTAAGATCTTCTTCACTCTCTTGATGTATTCACCTCTAATCTTTTTCTTGACTTCAGTGTGCTTGATGTTGTCAGCTTGAAGGATACCCAAGTATTTGTCGTACTCTTCCTCATCCAGACTCTTAATGTTATTTCCGTGGGGCATCTTGATTCCTTCAGTTTTCACTATTTTTCCCTTGTTTGATAGTAAAGTGTGGCACATTTGTCCGAGCCAACTCCCATTACCATGTCTTGTCTATATCTACGTACGTGTTTGACAGAGGGGCGATTCTTATTTCAGATGATGTGTTGTTTTCCATTACCTTCAGGATCATCCATGTAGGAGTTGGATAGTCTATAGCAGATGTTTTTGATGTTTTGATAACCATGTTCCTGAGTTATTCAGTATTGTTGCAGAAGGGACAAGCAGTGCAATAACAATAGTAATGGTGATAATGAATCTCCTTGAAATATTCCTCTCTTGATATTAACCTCTCCCAGCTTCTCACCATTGATCTGCAACTGTGTCTTCCATTGTGCCATCGATCTTTGCACAAATTTTCTGATGTTTCTACTGACTCCTGTTATTTCTATGCACTTGATTATCCAATCATGTGGCAGAGAGTCAAATGCCTTTTTGTAGTCAATCCATGCCACATTCAGGTTGGTCTTCCTTCTCTTGCAGTTTTCCAAGATCATTTTGTCTATTAGGAGTTGATCTTTTGTTCCTCTGCTATTGTGGCGGTTTCCTTTCTGCTCAGGTGGAAAGAGATTGTTTTCAACTAGATGCTGTTGTACTGCATCAGCTACCACACCAGTTAGTAATTTGAAGGTTGTTGGTAAGCAGGTAATTGGCCTGTAGTTACCTGGTGTTGCCCCTCTTGCTGGATTTTTCATTATTAGGTAGGTTTTCCCAGTTGTTAGCCACTTTTCAATTTCTCCTCCTTGTAGTATATTGTTGAATTGTTTGGCAATGAGTGGGTGTATAACAGTTAGATGTTTCAACCAATACCCATGCAGTTCATCTTCACCTGGTGCTGACCAATTTTTGATTTTCTTTGCTCTTTTTTCTACCATTTTTGTTGTTTTTACTAGTTCTTTCATTTCAACTTCTGTTTTATTTGCATCCACCTCTTTTAACCAAGCTGCATCCTTGTTGTATTTCTTTGGGTTATCCCATATCTGCTTCAGAATTGCACTGTTTCTTCCTTGTCAGGTACTGACTGATTCCTTGCAGTTTCTCCATTGATGGATTATTATTATTATTATTATTATTATTATTATTATTATTATTATTATTATTTCAGAATGACAGCCTTTCCCCATGATTTTAACCAGCGATGTTTCTTGGCCAAAAAAATAAAAACGCCTTCCCTTTATTGTTAATTGGGGGGAAGGAAAATGAAAGCATATGAATAATTTAAGATCAACAGTTGTTAATTGAATTTCCGAAAATAGGCCAATAGAGACATGTTACAAATTACAATCCTTGGGACACAATGTTTGTTTAAAATAGCTGTTACTTCATTAGACAACATACTAGAGCAAAGAGACATGTGGATGGGTATTGGGCCTGGATCCAAGAAATGAATTCAATGAGAACATGTAAACAAATGAAAAATAAACTTGTCCAAAGTAGAGACTCATGGGAAAATAGTTATGAAAAGAATAAGGCAAGGCTTTAAGGACATCCAAAATAACTTAATTGTTTTAAAAGTCTGTATATGATTATTCTTCCCTGAAATTTAGAAAATTCTCATTCAGATCATTCACCTGATCCTGAATAGGTTTGGTTCCAGAAAGACTCAACAAGAAAAAACATTCAAGTTTCTTAAGGTTTACATAAGAATGTGGCCAAATTTCTGCTGGGTTACCTTACTAGAAGCAAAGTTATTATTGTAAGTTTCAGCCACTTGCACATCTCTTTGAAACAAATGACAAACACTATTGAAATGCTGCCCTTCCTAACTCTACTTTAGAAGGCCATTCTGTACTGCAGGTTTTTAAATACTATCTTATGGTTCCGCATTCCTTATTAAGGTAATTCATTATGCTTTGATCCTGGGATTGTTAATTTGATGATAACACTTAATTAGTATTGTTGAGTCCTTGGCGGGAAGCAGACACGAGAAGCAGTTGAAGTTCTCAGTTTCCTTTATTCAGCGTTCAGCTTACAAGTAGATGGCTTCAGCAGCTCCCAAAACCTCCCAGCTTCTTATATAGACGCTTCCCGGGTAAATGTGATACTTTTCCCGCGCCAGCACCCGCGCATGCGCACAGCGCTGGCGACAGCCTGTCTGGTCCCGGGCAGCTTTGCACCTGCCCAGGACTGCCTGCAAACGCCCCGAGCCATTTGCAAGGCTCGGGACATAACACCCCTTTCCCCCGGGCTAAAACTACTACCAACATATAATCATTTATTTTATGCAGTATTCTGCTTCTCAGTGCTCCTATCGTTACCTGGCTTTTGTTTAGCCATCAATGTTATGTAATCCTCTAAGTATTTAGGAGACTTCTTTGCTCTCTGTGACCTTCTCAGCTCTGGGTTACTAGCATGAGTTCCCTGACTGGAGGGAGATGTGAGCCTGTTCTCCTTATTTTGCCTTGGTGCCTTCCAAGGACTGTGCCCCCATGCCTGGCCTGCTTGCTTGCCCACCGGGCTCGTCAGGCCAGGGCTTCTGTCACTTTGTGACCTGGTTGACCTGCCTAGCTGTAGACCCTCGGGCCCCTTGAAGTGATAGCCACTGCTGGGCGTCTCTGTTGAACCTCCTAGTTCCGTCCAAGACCTGTCAGGAGGCTGACCATTCCCTGAACCCCGTTCTGTGTCCGGGCTTGTGTGGGTTTCTGTACTTTCCCAAAACTCAGTTACTCCCTGATTTGGGCTAGAGGTGTTGTAGTCGGGACTTGGTTCCTCGACCACCTCCCTGTATGTTTGACCCCCTGTAGAATTTGGGGTAAGGTCATGCCAACCTTGGGGATTGTGTGCCAGCTCTCTTGCGGGGAATGATTTGTTGGGATGCCCCCGGGTATCCTCCGTGACTGGAGTGCTGTGTGATGTGTGTGGAAGGTGAGTATGCCCCCGGGGTGACTCCCTGCTGGAGTAGGCGTGAGTGCCTGTTGTGTGGGTAAGCTCCATGAATTCCTTTTCGGAGCAATTGCGGAACCCTGGGATGGGCCGTTTGTGGCTCCATCAGTGGAGATGGGCAGCAGCTCGTGCCCTTCCCTTTGCTCCAAAGGGTCCCCCTCTCCCCCTGGAAAAGACCCAGGAGTCTCATCTGAAAAGTCCCGCCTAGGGCGGAGTTGGTCGATGTGCCAACGCAGGACACGACCGTTGTCCAGGGCAACCTCGTAGGAGAGAGGACCTGTGACCCTGGAAATAGAAGCTTAGTACCGGAGTCCCCATGTAATGACAGGCCCGAGTAATTTTGCGAGCTCCAAACCGAGGCAGCAGCCCCGACAAGTAGTTGTCTAGGTGTCCCTAGGAATGTGAGGTAGATTAAGGCAATTCTGGTCCCAGATGCAACCGGTGTTCAATTTTAGTAGTAAGTTGATCCCCGCCAGCGAAGTTCAGCTGGACTTCTCCCTGTAGAAGTGGACTGTGTGGTGCGATAAGAAATGAGAAAGTCAGCCAACCTGTGATGCCAGTCCCCGTAGGTGAGTCTCTTCAAGGCGTCCTTTGCGATGCGCACCATGCGTTCAGCCATACCGTTGGTGGACGGGTGAAAAGGCGCAGACGTGGCATGACGAATCAGGTTTGCCTGTAAGGAAGCTTGGAATTCGGAGGAGGTGAATTGAGGGCCGTTGTCGGACACAATGACATCTGGCAGCCCGTGTGGAGCAAAAATCCCCCTCAGTACCTGAATAGTCGTTGCAGTGGTGGTGGATGAGACAGGCACAACCTCAAGCCATTTTGAATGGCTGTCAACAAGGACCAAGAAGAACTGGCCCTGAAAGGGCCCAGCGTAGTCAATGTGCACCCTAGACAATGGGGACTGTGTTTCCTCCCATCTATGCACAGGAGCTTGGGGCATCTCTGGGCGAGATCGTTGGCACAGGTGGCATGCGTGTACCTTAGCCTCAAT
>NW_024097112.1:0-202500 GCF_016545835.1 Crotalus tigris
CCAGCAACGGAGGATACCCGGGGGCATCCCAACAAATCAGTCCCCGCAAGAGAGCTGGCACACACTGCCCAAGGTTGGCCTGACCTTACCCCAAATCCTACAGGGGGTCAAACATACACAGAGCTAGTCGAGGAACCAAGTCCCGACTACAACACCCCTAGCACAAATCAGGGGACACCTGAGTTTTGGGAGAGTACAGAAACCCACACGAGCCAAAACACAGAATGGGGTTCAGGGAATAGACAGCCTCCTGACAGGTCTTGGACTGACCTAGGGGGTTCTACAGAGACGCCCAGCAGTGGCTCTCACTTCAAGGGGCCTGAGGGTCTACAGCTAGGTAGGACAACCAGGTCACAAAGCAACAGAAGCCCTGGCCTGACGAGCCCGGTGGGCAAGCAAGCAGTCCAGGCATCGGGGCACAGTCCTTGGAAGACACCAGGGCACAGTAGAGAGAACAGGCTCATGCCTCCCTCCAGTCAGGGGACTTATGCCAGTAACCCAGAGCTAAGAAGGTCACAGAGAGCAAAGAAATCTCCTAAGTACCTAGAAGATTACATAAAATTGTTGGCAAGACAGAAGCCAGTAAACAGTGGGAACACTGGGGAGCAAATTGTCGTGTAAAATAAATGTTGTATGTTGATAGTAGTTTTAGCCCGGGGGAAAGGGGTGTTATGTCCCGAGCCTTGCAAACGGCTCGGGCGTTTGCAGGCAGTCCCGGGCAGGTGCAAAGCTGCCCCGGACCAGACAGGCTGTCGCCAGCGCCGTGCGCATGCGCGGGTGCTGGCGCGGGAAAAGTAACCCATTTACCCGGGAGTTGCCTATATAAGAGGCTGTGAGGCGTTTGGGCTGAGCTGAAGCCATCTTCCTGTAAGCTGAACGCTGAATAAAAGAACCTGAGAACTCCAGCTGCTTCTCGTGTCTGTTTTCCCGCCAAGGACGCAACAATCGTGTTCCCTATGGTTGTGAAAATTGGGCCTGAAAAAAGCAAGAAAAAATAGAAAATTAACTCATTTCAGTTGTGGTGCTGGAGAAGGCTCCTGTAAATTCCTTGGACAGCAAAGGTGACCAACAAGCAAGTACTGGAGCGCATAACACCATTGGAAGGCAAAAAAAAAAAAAATCACAAAACTGTGATTTCACAAGTGCACATAAAACCATTATGTTTATAAGATTCATATGAGAAGGAACTTCCATTCTAAAGAAAACAATAGATGTTCTTTCTGCATTATATGAAATGTTTTTGTTTGTTTGAAACGGTGTATATTGCACACTGCCTAAAGATGCAATTGGGTCAAGCAACTTACGCATTCAACTAAACCAACAAAGGTTTTTACCTAGCAAAAAGTATAAATGTTAGCAAGAAAAAAACATCAGTTTTTAACAGTACAGTATCATCATTTCTTACAAATGAAAATAAATATTTTTTAAGGGAATTTGAATAAAAAATGTATGTGCCTGGGGCATTGCATACCATGTGCTATTTATAAATTTTAGTTTTTTTTAAATTTTTAAATTATTCAATGCTTAAAAATTGTCAGGAATATTAGTAATACAAACAATAAAAGGGGAAAGATTTATTAATCAGCATATTTCCAATATTACATCAGATATACTAGCAGGAGGATCCAATGGATAAGGTCAGGATAGGAAAAAGATTAAGATGGCAGCCATGGCTTCACAATCAAACTTGTTTTACTCTTGAGTCTATCCACATAAAAAGAGGTGGGGCTTCACTTGTAAAAGTCAGGTGCTGCCATCTTGACTTTTTTGACCACATCCTATAGCTGCCACTGGATACTAGAGATTAAAAATAGCAATTCTGTGGCCCAATTGCTTGCCCTGATAAAAATTTTGGATTATCTGTATGTTTTCTGATAATTCTGGATCTCTTCCATGTTTTTTCCCCCTTGTATTGAAGTAAGCATTCTTTGTATTTCAACTATGCTCATTTTAGATCTCAGGCTATTTTCTCTTGTGTGTCCCCAGCTGACAGCAAATACCTTTTTTTTCTTTTAGCAATTACAGCAGGGGTCTTCAAACTTGGCCCTTTTATAACTTGTGGACTTCAACTCTCAGAATTTCTCAGCCAGGCATGCTGACTGAGGAATTCTGGGAGTTGAAGTCCACAAGTCATAAAAGGGCCAAGTTTGGAGACCCCTGAATTACATCAACAACATTTCTGTGTCTCAGAGAAATCAAAATGGCAGCACAATCATGCAATCAAAGCCCCATCCCTTTTCACATGCATTGTTGTGGCTACCATCTTGATTGCTAGGGAGGATGGGGATCAAATCTAGTTGGATAAAAATGACACCAAACTACCAATCCTTTCCTTAATTGATGAATGGCTGGTGCCAATAATTCCAGGTATACCAGACAGGAAACATGACCAGATGACTGAATTATACTATATCTAGAAGACATAGAATAACAGAGTTGGAAGGGACCTTGGAGGTCTTCTAGTCCAACCCCCTGCTCAGGCAGGAAACCCTAAACCATTTCCGACAAATGGTTGTCCAGTCTCTTTCTAAAAACTTCCAGTGTTGGGGCATCCACAACTTCTGGAGGCAGGTTGTTCCACTGGTTAATTGTTCTCACTGTCAGGAAATTTCTCCTTAGTTTTAGGTTGCTTCTCTCCTTGATTACCATGTTTTCCTAAAAATAAGACCTATCCCAAAAATAAGCTCTAGCTTGATTTTTAGGGGTGGGCCTAATAAATAATAATAATAATAATAATAATAATAATACCAATAGTCATAGGCTCCTTGGGCGCAATCCCAAAACAACTGGAGCACCACTTGAACACCATTGGCATTGACAAATTGCTTTTTTGAGTCCATGTTTTTTTGCAAAAGCGGCCTTTAATTACGGACTGCTTCCATCCTGCGACGATACCTGTATCCATCAACATCCACATCTGCTATCCAGTCCTGGTAATGACTCGATAGGTAGACAAAATGGCCAATCCAGTCTGAACATCTGGCTGACTGTGCGATGACTATCATAATAATCTAAAGTTGGAGGGACGGCTGGAGGTCATTAGTCCCAACCCCCTGCTCAGGCAGGAAACCTATACCATTTCGGACAAATGGCCGTCCAGTCTCTTCTTAAAAACTTCCAGTATTGGAGCATTCACCACTTCTGGAGGCAGGTTGTTCCACTGGTTAATTGTTCTAACTGTCAGGAAGTTTCTCCTTAGTTCTAGGTTGCTTCTCTCCTTGATTAGTTTCCATCCACTGCTTTTTGGCATTTTGGCAGCTGTAGCACACTGCTGGCTCATATTTAAGTGATTGTCCACTAGGACTCCAAGGTCCCTCTCACAGTTACTACTATTGAGCAAGGTACCCCCTATACTATACCTGTACATTTGGTTTTTCTTGCATAAATGTAGAACCATTGAATTTCACCATTGAATTTCATTTTGTTAGATAGCGCCCAGTGTTCAAGTCTGTCCAGGTCCTCCTGTATCCTAAGCTTGTCTTCTGGAGTGTTGGCTATTCCTGCCAGCTTGGTGTCATCTGCAGATTTGATGATTTCCCCATCTATCCCCTCGCCCAAATCATTGATGAAGATGTTGAAGAGCACTGGGCCTAGAACAGAGCCCTGGGGCACCCCACTACACACTTCCCTCCATGTAGATGCAGTTCCATTGAGGACCACACGCTGAGTACGGCCGGTCAGCCAGCTACGGATCCATCTCGTGGTGATGCTAACCCACATTTTGTATTTGTATAGCTTTTACTCGTTTGTATGGTTTTAATGATTTTAACATTTCTGCAGTTGCTGCATTTAATCATGGATAAGTTGCAAAAATACACTTTAAAAAAATCGGGTTCAGCTTATCAGTGGATGGGCTTATCTGCAAGTTCAGGTAGCCCTCAGCTTACGACCAGAATTATGGGCTTACGTCACTGTGGTCATTAAGTGAGATGCCCACGGAAACCCAGCAATCCCTATTGCCGTTGTTATTCAGACCGTGTAAGATGGTGGGGGAGGCCCTGGGCTGCTGAATGAATGGTCGTAAGTCGAGGACTACCTGTGTGTACAATATGGGGAGGGTTTTTTTTTTCATTTTTATTTTCTTTGTTTATTTTTTGTACTGTTTTTCTGATTTAAGCTTTGCCAGGCATCCAGCATCACATCCGTGAGATGGGGTGGCTATATAAATTGAATAAAGAAAATAATTGAATAATGATACAGCTGCTGAGGGCAACTTCATTTTAACACTTCTAAAAAAAACCTTACCCTTTTGCGTATTCCAGAAACTTTTTTTCTGTTTCTTTGTTTGGCATATTTATTTTATCGTTTATATCCTGACTTTACCGTTTTGACAAAGAACTCAAGGCAGCTAACACACCTAATGCAGGGAGTCCTTGAGTTACAACAGTTCGTTTAGTGACCATTCAAAGTTACAATGGCACTGAAAAAAGTCATTTAGGACCATTTTAACACCTGTGACTGTTGCAGCCATCCCCATGGTCACGTGATTTACATTTGGATGCTTGGCAACTGACTTACATTTATGATGGTTGTAATCGCCCTTTTGCGACCTTCTGACAAACAAAGTCACGTCAAGAGGGAAACCAGATTCACTTACCAACCATGTGTTAATTTAAGAACTGCAGGGATTCACTTAACAAATGTGGCGGGAAAAGTCATAAAACGGGGCAAAGCTCACTTAAGAAGTTTCTCACTTAGCAACATAATTTTGGGGGGCTCAGTTGTGGTCATATGTACTTTTCACACTTATGACCGCTGCAGTATCCCCACGGTCACGTGATCAAAACTCCAACGCGTGGCCACTGGAGGGTCATGTGACAAGCAAAGTCAATGGGGAAAGCCGGATTCAATTAACAAGCGGTGAATGCTCCAACACCGGAAGTTTTTAAGAAGAGACTGGACAGCCATTTGTCCGAAATGGTATAGGGTTTCCTGCCTGAGCAGGGGGTTGGACTAGATGACCTCCAACGTCCCTTCCAACTTTACTATTATTATTATTATTATTATGGATCATCGCACAGTCAGCCAGATGTTCAGACTGGATTTGGCATTTTGTCTACCTATCGAGTCCTTACCCAGGACCTGGGATAGGCAGATGTGGATGTTTGATGGTATTACAGATATGGTCGCAGGATGGAAGCAGTTCCTAGTAAGGCTGCCTTTTGCAATTGACTAATAGCGAATTTGTCAATGCCAATGGTGTTCAAGTGGTGCTCCAGTTGTTTTGGGATTGCACCCAAGGAGCCTATGACTATTGGTACTACCCTTGCTTGCTTTGCCACAGTCTTTCTATTTCTATTTGTAGGTCTTTGTATTTTGTTATCTTCTCCAGTTCTTTCTCTTCTATTCTGCTGTCTCCAGGCACTGCCACGTCCACTATCAAGACTTTTTTGTCTTTATTATCGACAATTGTTAAGTCTGGGGTGTTATGTTGCAGGTGCTTGTCTGTTTGAATTATTATTATTATTATTATTATTATTATTATTATTATTATTATTATTATTTCTTCTTAAAAGATTGTCAAAGGTGATCACGTGACCCCAGGGACACTGCAACCATCATAAATACGAGCCAGTCTGAATTTTGAGCACATGACCATGTGGATGCTGCATTGGTCCTAAGTATGAAAAATGGTCATAAGTCACTGCTTCAATCCCACTTCGAGCCATCACTAAATGAACTGTTGTAACTTGAGGACCACCTCTATTTAATAAATAACAGTTAAATTCTCATTTCGCTTGCTTTTCCTGGTGCCCGGCTTCCACAATTTGCAAAATTAGCCCTGCTTAAAGTTTTTGGGGGAAAGTCTTTAGTGGCGCAAATGCAAAGGCAGACATTGCTATCTCGTTCTGTCAGCCCAAAGCCTGCTTTATCTACCTGTCACCTGCTTTGCGAGGGCAGATTACCTTTTTCTCAAACTTGGCACATCCAATTAAGGGACCCTCACCAGCCAGGCAGGTGTGCAAAGTGCAAACTCGCGCCTATTCGCGTTTGTAATTATCAATAGAGGAAAAAGTTAAGTGCCCGGGCTTGTCATAACTGTTGCCCTGACAACCGTTAGTACTTGGAGACTCTGCCGAAGCAAACATGACAGCCTGACACCTTTTCCCATGAAAAAGATGATTATGTTGGTTTGGGTCTCCTCCCAATTTACAATTCCAGCTTGGGCCTCGTTCAGCTTCTTCCCCCCCCCCCATCCCCCAGGGAAGCTGGCTTATCCAAGCCTTATGTCCCATGACATCAAATTCATGGTTTGTCAACGTGGAAATCTAACACAGGGGTGTATTTTTTTGGCACACGTCAACACCTCCCCTACCCCCCAGCCTTGTGCATGTTTCCTCACAGATTTTCAGAATTTGGCATTAGGCGTGGGGCTCATGTTCAAGTGCTGGCTGGGGATTCTTGGAGATGTAGTTTTAACCTTGAGGGTCCCAACATGGCAGCAGAGAGTGCCAAAGTAGCCACAAATACCTCATTTGGCTCCTATTTCATATATATATATATAAACATACATACCTACATACATATATATAAGAGATATAGAGATAGATAGAAGATAGATAGATAGATAGATAGATAGATAGATAGATAGATAGATAGATAGATAGATAGACAGATAGACAGATAGATAGACAGATAGACAGATATAGATAGATAGATGATAGATGAGAGAGAGAGAGAGAGAGAGACAGACAGACAGACAGACAGACAGACATATCAGGGGTCTTCAAACTTGGCCCATTTATGACTTGTGGACTTCAACTCTCAGAATTCCTCAGCTGGCTAAGTCATAAAAGGGCCAAGCTTGAAGACCCCTGATATAGACAGACAGAAAGACAGACAAACAGACAGACAGACAGACAGATGATAGAGATAGATAGATCTATCTGTCTGTCTGTCTGTCTGTCTGTCTGTTTGCCTGCCTGCCTGCCTGCCTGCCTGCCTACCCACCCACCCACCCACCCATCCATCCATTTATCCATCCATCCATCTATTGCTGGTCGCTTGTTCCTTCTGTGTCTGGAGTTTGTCGGTGGCAGGCAGAGGACAGCTGACACTATCTATCTATCTATCTATCTATCTATCTATCTATCTATCTATCTATCTATCTATCTATCTATCTATCTATCTATCTATCTATCTACCTACCTACCTACCTACCTGATTGACTGACAGTTGAGATTGGGTGGGGGGGACGGGCTTGAGTCACCACCCCATCTTAACGGTCAGTTCCTATCCTATCCTCCCTCCCCTCTCCCAACACAACTAATGACATTTCTTGCATGGGAAACTAAACGTCTTCTTCCTCAAGGGGGAAAAAAAAAGAGTCCAGTTGCCTTTGGAAAAAGCCCTTTTGAGAATGAACTGAATTGTGCCTCAGGTGTTGAAGGGATTTCTGAAGTGGCATGGGTGCGATTTTATTGCCTCTTTCCCAGGAAGGCGCTGGAAATTAGTGAAACGACAAAACTGTCAAAACGGAGAGATTGATATCGAGAAATATGCAAAGGAACCCTGCCTTTCTCCCCCATGCTGAGGAAAGATAAGTGGCATTCTTTTTAATAGGACATAAAAGTTCTCTCCTTAATGGAGCACATGATTTATGGCTAATATTTGTTTCTGGTTTAAGCGTGTTGGCGTGATTTGCAAGCCGGCGGTTATGTCGGTAGTTAAACCTATTGAGATGCAAAGTACGGCAGCTCGGAAGCCATTTTTCTCCTCCATTTTGGGTCAGCGGAAGGAACTCTTCTAGGCCTCTGAGAAAGAAAGAACTTTCTAGAAGGGAAGCACTGAGGGAGGTGGCAATTTCATGGATGCATTCACATCTGCATCTGTTTTAAAAGGGCAGATAGAATCTTCTGTGCTTTTTTAAAACCAGGTTTCGTTCCATTTGCAGAATCAAATTTTCTTTGATTTGTTTGAGAGCCAGTTTGGTGAAGTGGTTAAGGTGCTGGCCTAGAAACCAGGAGACTAACCTTACTTTAGGCATGAAAGTTGCTGCTGACTTTGTGCCAATCAACAAGAGATGGTGAGTTCTAATCCTGCCTTAAACATTAAATTCAGCTGGGTGAATTTGGGCCAATAACCAGGAAACGGTGAGTTCTACTCCTGCCATAAGCATGAAAGCCAGTTCAGTGACTTTGGGCCAATCATCCAGAGGGGGTGAGTTCTAGTCCTGACTTAAACATTAAATCTGGCTGTGTGAATCTGGGTCAATATCAGGAGATAGTAATAGTAATAGTAGTAAAGTTGGAAGGGACTTTGGAGGTCATTTATTTATTTTATTTATTTATGAGACTTATATACCGCTTTAAGTGCAAGCACTCTCTAAGCGGTGTACACCAGTAAGCAATGTATATATATATATTTACATTGCCCCCAACAATCTGGGTCCTCATTTTACCTACCCCGGAAGGATGGAAGGCTGTCTAGTCCAACCCCCTGCTCAGGCAGGAAACCCTACACCATTTCGGACAAATGGCTGTCCAGTCTCTTCTTAAAAACTTCCAGTGTTGGAGCATTTACTGCTTCTGGAGGCAGGCTGTTCCACTGATTAATTGTTCTCACTGGTGAGATGGTGAGTTCTAGTCTTGCCTTCACCATAAAAGCCAGCTGGGTGAGTTTGGAATCACCTCTGTAATTAAGACAACAAATATATACATACATACATACATATATACATACATACATACATACATACATACATACATACAGTGTTAATACCACTTTACAATGCCTTGGTAAGGCCACACTTGGAATACTGCATTGAGTTTTGGTCACCACGATGTAAAAAAGATGTTGAGGCTCTAGAAAGAGTGCAGAGTAGAACAACAAAGATGGTTAGGGGCCTGGAGGCTAAAACATATAAGGAATGGTTGCTGGAATTGGCTATGTCTGTTTAATGAAAAAAAAGGACAAGAGGGGACATGATAGCAGTGTTCCAATATCTCAGGAGCTGCCCCAAAGAAGAGGGAGTCAAGCTATTCTCTAAAGCGCCTGAAGGCAGGACAAGAAGCAATGGATGGAAACTAATCAAGGAGAGAAGCAACCTAGAACTAAAGAGAAACTTCCTGACAGTTAGAACAATTAACCAGTGGAACAACCTGCCTCCAGAAGCTGTGAATGCTCCAACATTGGAAGTTTTTAAGAAGAGACTGGACAACCATTTCTTTGAAATGGTATAGGATTTCGTGCTTGAGCAGCGGGTTGGAGTAGAAGACCTCCAACTTTATTATTATTATACACATACATCCTTATTAATACATGATAAAAAGTTTATATGTTATAAAGTTCTCTCTCTGGATCTAGCTTTTGTGATGAGAAGTTTTTGATCTCTGCAGACTCCAATTTAAATTGTGCTAAGTCTATCCAAATACAAACAGTCCCCAGGATTTTGCATTTCCAGACTGTTCTAACAATTCCTGCCTCAAAATAAATACAAAAACACATTGAGAAGCGTGGGTTTAAGGTATCTTTTTAAATAAATAAATAAATCTTTGAGTGTACAGACATCAAAGCACGTTCAACAGTGCAGAAAACAACAGGCATATGGCTAAGAGACACAATTAAAAAAACAGATTGATTTGATGATAGTCTCTGTGACAGTGTGAATTCCTTTGTCACCTCTAAGAAGAAAGTTAGTCGTGGGAACCACAAGAAACTGTTCGAAATCCATTGTTTGAGCAATGCTATATGGTTAGCCCAAACTTGTTACGTTTTCAAGACTCCCAGATTTCTTGAATAGGCAGCAGATTACAAAAACAAGACAAAACAAAGTAAAGCAAAACAAAAAAAAAAGTAGTTTGACTGAAAGAAATATAAAAGGCACATTGAAACAATGACATCTGCCTGGCCAGAAAAGTGGGAGAATCTTACAGCTGTGACCAAGGACCCCTGTTCACAGTCACCCACTAATCGCCCCTTTGACTACTGCCATGAACTCTACATGGGGCTGGCCTTGAAAAATGTCTGGCAGCTTCAATTGGTTTCAAATATAGTGGCCCACATTTTGTACACATGTACAATGCAGGAGCTGTATTGCCTGACAGAATAGAATAGAATAGAATAGAATAGAATAGAATAGAATAGAATAGAATAGAATAGAATAGAATAGAATAGAATAAAGCTGGAAGGGACCTTGGAGGTTTTCTAGTCCAGCCCACTGCTCAAGCAGGAGAACCTATATCGTCTCAGACAGGTGGATGTCCAGTCTCTTCTTAAAAATATCCAGTGATGGAGCGCCTACGATTTTTGGGGATAAGCTGTTCCATTGGTTGAAACTGTTCGAAATTCATTGTTTGAGCAACGCTATTTGGTTGGTGCAAACTTCTTGAATTTGGTACGTTTTCAAGATTCCCAGATTTTTTTAAGAGGCAGCAGATTACAAAAACAAAACAAGGCAAAAGAAAAAAAAGTAGCTTGACAGAAAATTATATAAAAGGCAAGCCAGCATGGCTGGCTGAGGAATTCTGGGAGATGAAGTCCACAGGTCTTATACTTGCCAGATTTGGAGACCATTGCTGTAATCCATTCTTGAAACCTAGAAACAACCAAACTCAACATGTGCTCAGAAATCATGTTTAGGAAACTGATGGTGGGTAGGATCTGTTTATTCATCTCATCTTGACTCTAAGGAAGAGTCCATTCATCAGCTTTTATGTTTCGTTCACAGAGGCAACCTGCAGTCTGGGTAATGTCCCAGTCTAATGACCTTTCCTTAGAGTCACAAAATAGGCAGGCCAGAGTGAAGGAAAAATGAGTGGTTGGTTTCGCATAATTCAGATCCAAAATGAGTTAATCTGCTTTCTAAAAGCAAACGTTAACCATTGGTGACCTCAAAGGGTGAAATGCAGTTGGGCCATTAGCATACTAGCTTTGAAGCTGCTGACCTTTGCCGCTTCTTGTTTCTTTGAGAGATAATAGAGTTGTGTGCATATAATATTGATTTAGCGGTGGGAATGTATCACATGCATTTTCCACCTGGGTTACAATTTTTATATTTTTCCCAAGAGTACAATTATTATTTTTCTTTAAAAAAGTGAAAAGACCTGACTATCCTCTTCAACAGAAGTAATACTGTAGCTCTTAGACTTATATACCACTTCACAGTGCCTTACCGCCCTCTCTAAGTGGTTTACAAATACAGCATATTTGCCCCCAACAATCTGGGTCTTCATTTTACTGACCTTGGAAGTATGGGAGGCTGAGTCAACCTTGAGCAGGTGAGAACCGAATTCCTGGAGTGAGCAGTGAGTTACTGCATTCTAATCACTGTGCGGAAGGAAGGAAGGAAGGAAGGAAGGAAGGAAGGAAGGAAGGAAGGAAGGAAGGAAGGAAGGAAGGGAGGGAGGGAGGGAGGGAGGAGGAGGAGGAGGGAGGGAGGGAGGAAGGAAGGAAGGAAGGAAGGAAGGAAGGAGAAAGAAAGAAAGAAAGAAAGAAAGGAGAAAGAAAGAAATAGCAATAGCACTTATATACTGCTTCACAGTGCTTTACAGCCCTCTCTAAGCAGTTTACAGAGTCAGCCTACTTGCCCTCAACAATCTAGAGATCCTCATTTTACCGATTTCAGAAGGATGGAAGGCCGAGTCAACCTTGAGCTGGTCAGGATCGAACTCCTGGCAGTGAGCAGAGTCAGCCCTGCAATACTGCATTCCAACCACTGCGCCACCAGAGCTCAACTAATTCAGGATTATCTTAATTCCAGACTGGGGATCTCATGAGCCATAGACCACCCTGGAATTTCCAGCTATATCATGGAAATCAGTGGCTCAGACTGAGTTCTGTTATAAAACAGTTTGATCCTTGAAGGAGACCGACTCTATGCCTTACTATGTTTTCGCAGCAGTCCAGATATATCGCTTTCAACTGATAAATTTCTCATCCAGCATTGAGCAATCTGGGGGATTTTAAGCGTTGAAGTCCACAGATGCAGAAAGGGGTTCAGATTGGAAGTCTATGGAGATTCTCAAACATCCAGATCATGGTTGTCCCAAAGGTGCTTTTTCCAAAAGGCAACTGGATTTTCTTTTAAAGGTTTCACTTCTCATCCAAGAAACATCTTCATTTTTAAACTGACTGGTGGGGAAGGGAAAGGAAGGGAAGGGAAGGGAGAAGGGGAGGGGAATGGAATGACAGGGCAAGGCAAGGCAGGAGAAAGGGAAGAGAAGGGATGGGAAGGAGAAAAAGAAGGGATGGAGAAAGGGAAGGGAAGAGATGGAATGGGCAGGAGACAGGGAAGGAAAGGGGGAAGGGAAGGGGAAGAGAGGGGCAGGAGAAAGGGAGGAGAAGGGAAGGAGAAAGGGAAGGGAAGGGAGAAGGGGAGGGGAAGAGAAAAGGAGGAGAAAGGAAGGAGAAAGGAAAGGGAAGGGCAGGAGAAAGGGAAGGGCAGGAGAAAGGAAAGAGAAGGAAAGGGATGGGAAGAAGAAAGTGAAAGGAAGGGAAGGAGAAAGGGAAGAGAAGAAGGAGAGGGAAGGGAAGGAAAAAGGGAAGGGAAGGAAGGAGAGGAAGGAAAGGGAAGGGAAGGAAGGAAGATAGATACTGTATCTCTAAAACAGTGTTCCTCAACCTTGACAATTTTAAGGCATGTGGACTTCAACTCCCAGAATTCCACAGCCAGCGCTGTGGAATTCTGGGAGTTGAGGTCCACATGCCTTAAAATTGTCAAGGTTGAGAAACACTGCTCTAAAACTAAGAGAAATGGGAAGGACAGCACAGACACAAATGAAAGGGACCCAATCTTGTGACCAATAAAGATGCAATTTTAATTATGTGCTCAAGGACTAACACATACATTAGAAAGTATGAATTAATATCCTCTAGGTAATTGCAGGTGCATATGAAAGTAGGAATCCACAGGTTGGTACTAGCTGCATGTTCTACTTGAGTAAATGGTGATAACGAAAAAGGCAGAGATGAGCTTTGGGGGAAAATTGTGCAGCACTCTGATTGAATGTAAACCAGAGGAAATATTATTCTGCTAGACAACATGTATTGACGTGTGAAAATTAGATGAGAGAGTAATAAGGACATTCAGAGGTACAAGAAGGAATAATAGCGACTGATTGGTAGGTGTACGCTCCCCAAAAACCCAACACACAACCTGTCTATTTTCAATGCGCAAGCATAAATATTGATATGTAAGCATGGCAAAGGAATGTAGAAATCTGAAAGCGTGACTGATTTAATTGTTTATGATGAAAGGTTAAGAGAATCAGCAAAGGATGCAACAATAATGAGTCATTTGAATGTGAGATAGACCATTGTTTGTTAGGGTCAAAAATGAAACTTGAGGGGGGGGAAAGTGGACGTGGAAAAAAATGAGAAACAGAAAAAAAAAACACCAATCTGAATTTCACATAAAATCACTGCAGGAGTTAAATTAGTAATATGATTGTTAAGTAAATCTGGCTTTCCCCATTGACTTTGCTTGACAGAAGTTCGCAGGAGGGGATCACGTGAACGTGGGACACGGCAACCATCATAAATATGAGCCGGTTGCCAAGCTTCCGATTTTGATCGTGTGACTATGAGGATGACACAACGGTTGTAAGTGGGAAAAACGGTCATCAGTCACTTTGTAACTTTGTGATTGTAACTTCAAGTGGCCACCAAACAATTGGTTATAAGCCTAGGACAGGGGTAGGCAACCTTGGCTCTTTTATGACTTGTGAACTTCAACTCCCAGAATTCCTCAGCTAGCATGGGGGATCTATGGCCCCTTCATGACTCGTGGACTTCAAGTCCAGAATTCCTGAGCCAGCTATGCTGAGGGGAAAGGGAGAGGTTTCCAAGCTGAGCCAGGCTGGCTCAGGAATTCTGGGAGTTGAAGTCCACCTGTCATAAAGCAGCCTAGGCCTAGGCCAGAGTGAGGCAACCTTGGCTCTTTTATGACTCGTGGACTTCAACTCCCAGAATCCCTGAGCCAGCCATGCTGAGGGGAAAGGGAGAGGTTTCCAAGCTGAGCCATGCTGGCTCTGGAATTCTGGGAGTTGAAGTCCACGAGTCATAAAAGAGGCAAGGTTGCCTACCCCTGATCTAGGACAATCTGTGGTGTAATAGATACCGTTGTGTGTCCACAGCATGGATTGTCTACATGTTTTTTTCCCTCTGAGAATGAAATTCCTGTGCATTCCATCTTTCTTTCTCAAATGAATTTGGATATTGTTGGTAATTCCAAAGGGTTTGTAGTCAACCTGTTTATTTTTTATGAATTTGGTGACAAACCAGAGCAGGGATCTTCAAACTTGGCCCTTTTATTACTTGTGGACTTCAACTCCCAGAATTCCTCAGCCAGGCACGCTGGCTGAGGAATTCTGGGAGTTGAAGTTCACAAATCATAAAAGGACCAGGTTTGAAGACCCCTGAACTAGAGTTACATTCATGAGGTTGTGCCTTCTAATAAATGTATTAGCTGGAGAAGGTGCAACTGGGCAACTTGAATGTTTACAAATGATAGCCTAACATGGCTCTTGTTGTTTCAGCTCAGAACAGTCTACAAGGGCTTCCCCAAAGGGCCGGTAAAGTCAATCAGCTGGCCATGGACATACAAAGTCCCATATTGTTTCTATGTGAATCACACGTGACACAGGTAAAAGAAAAGATGGGGTCTGGTTCAACAGAGGGTAGCATCATGATCATGGGAAGTGATAGTAAAATTTTATATTACACTGGTAAGACCACAGTTGGAATACGGCATCCAGTTCTGGTCAACATGATACAAAAAAAAAGATGCTGAGATGCTAGAAAGAGTGCAGAGAAGAACAACAAAGATGATTACGAGGATGGATGCTAAAGATACGAAGAACGGTTGCTGGAATTGGGTATGTCTAATGAAGAGAAGGACTAGGGATGACATGATAGCAGTGTTCCACTATCTCAGGGGTTGCCCCAAAGAAGAGGGAGTCAAGCTGTTCTCCAAAGCACCTGAAGGCAGGACAAGAAGCAATGGGTGGAAACTAATCAAGGAGAGAAGCAACCTAGAACTAAGGAGAAACTTCCTGACAGTTAGAACAATTAATCAGTGGAACGGCCTGACTCCAGAAGTTGTGAATGCTCCATCACTGGAGGGTTTAAAGAAGAGACTGGACAGCCATTTGTCTGAAATGGTATAGGGTTTCCTGATTGAGCAGGGGGTTGGACTAAACAACCACCAAGGTCCCTTCCAACTTTACTATTATTGTTGATCATCGCATGGTCAGCCAGATGTTCAGACTGGATTTGGCATTTTTGTCTACCTATCGAGTCCTTACCAAGGACCTGGGATAGGCAGATGTGGATGTTTGAATTGATGGTATTACAGATATCGTCGCAGGATGGAAGCTGTTCTTAGTAAAGCCACCTTTTGCAATTGACTAATGGCAAATTAGTCAATGCCAATGGTGTCCAAGTGGTGCTCCAGTTATTTTGGGATTGTTATTATTATTGCTGTTATTGTTATTGTTGCTGTTGTTATTATTATTATTATAGGATTGGAGGCTAAAACATATGAAGAACTGTTTGCAGGAATTGGGTATGTCTAGTTTAATAAAAAGAAGGCTTAGGGGAGACATGATGGCTCTCCTTCCAATACTTGAAGGGCTGACATAGGGAAGAGGCTGTTGATTTATTTCCCATAACACTGGAGGGCAGGACAAGAAACAATGGGTGGAAGCTCATTAAAGAAACATCCAACCTGGAATAAAAGTTAATCAATGGAACAATGTCTCCTGTAACTGTGGATGCTCCATTGCTAGAGGTTTTCAAAAAAAAAAAATGGACAACCATCTGTCTGGGATGGTATAAGGATTCCTGGTTTGGGCAGGGGGTTGGACTAGAAGACCTCCAAGGTCCCTTTCAGCCTTTGATTCTACAATAAGAATGCTTCTCTTGTGAAGATTGACCGAAATCATAAGCAATTCTTGAAACTCTTGTAAAATTCTCTTTGAGCTGGGTTTGGATTGCTAAAATAGATATGGCAAGGATGACAGTAGTAATGTTAAAAATAATAATGTGCGAAACGGACTGGGAGATAGATTTCACCATCTTAAAAAAAAATAGCTCCTTTTTATGACATTGAGAAGTGTTTTTTTTTTTCCTATGGACTATTATGATGCTTTTAACAACTTGCAGAGTCCTTTGAGAAACTAGGTTTATGATGAAAGACACATACACCCCAATTAAATTATCTTTCGTCCCACCAGTTCCTTGCTCCAAATGGTCTACCTGCCTCTTGGGATACCGAACAATTTTATTGTTCTATTACTTTGAAATCCCACAAGTCATCATGTTGGGATGAGCAAAAAAAAAAAAGGGTTGAGCAATGAACTGAACATGAAGTCACCAGATTTAGAAAAACTAGTTTTCACCAAACTTATTTCTAGGCTGGTCCATTACTGATGGCTAATGAGTCATCACTGCCCTGGATGGAGGTGATGAGCCATTTGACTCCTAGACCAGGTGTCCTCACTTTCATCCTTTGTCAAGCACTACAAAACTGACAAATATGCCTCCTCAGATGCCTCATTTGGTTGCAGGGTATTGCAACACGTAATATCAACCAGAGGGACCCAGGCTCAAACTATTTCCCCCCCCCCTTAGGGACAACAGGGCTTTGGAATGTCCCATTTGTGGATTCTCCATCCAATCACGCTGAACACCTTTTCTCAGCATGATGATGGAGAATCCACTCCCTCCCTTTTAGGGTCAGTTTTGCCCCTGGTTCCAGTGTAAGGAAAGCACCCGCATCGGACTAACGTCTGTGTCTCGCCTTAGTCTCAAACTGGGGTGCTCTTACACAGCAGAGGCGTAGCTACACTTCAGACTTAGTCTCATTGGAGCAGGAAGATTAAGACAACCCGAGGTAAAAAAGATGTTGAGACTCTAGAACAGGTATAGGCAACCCAAAACACTCAAAGAACCACTTGGACCATTTCCCACCGAAAACAAAACACTGGAAGCCGCAAAACCCTTTCAATATCTAAAATGAAGATAACACTGTATATATCCTTTTTTATCTTTATTATATGTAAACACACACACACATATATACAAATATGTATACACACACACACACACACATACACAAACACACATATATAGATGCATATAGGTCTTTGGTTGTTCGGGTTTTCTCCCGCGTAAAATTAGAAGGGTCTTGGCGATGTTTCGACGAAGTCCCATTCGTCATCTTCAGGCTGGTGTTTTCAGCTTCGTGCTCCTTGAAGCACGAAGCTGAAAACACCAGCCTGAAGATGACGAATGGGACTTTGTCGAAACGTCGGCAAGACACTTCCAATTTTACGCGGGAGAAAACCCGAACAACCAAAGACCTATATACAAACACCCGAGAAAACCTCAGAAAACATACATACATATACATATAATATATTACACACACACACACACACACACACACACACTAAAGGTAAAAAAAGGATATATGCAGTGTTATCTTCATTTTAGATCTCAAAAGGGTTTCTCTCTTTCTCTCCCTCCCTCTCTTTCTCTCCCCCCTCTCTCCCTCTCTGCAATCTTCTGCTTACCTGGCAAGCTGGCTTCAAGCTGTTCTCCAACAAGCTCAGGGGTAGGCAACCTCGGCTCTTTTATGACTCATGGACTTCAACTCCCAGAATTCCTGAGTCAGCATAGCTGGGCTAGCTAGCTCTCTCCTGCCCTTCTTGCTTCCTGTTTCCTGCAGAGACGCAGCAAAGGGAGGAGCCTCACCTAGTAAGCTTTTCAGCTCGTTGGAGAACATCTTGAGTCCACTCTCTTTTTTACACACACACACACACATACAAAGACACAAACACACACACACAAAGAGAGAGAGAGAAGCAGGGAAGCACAAGTGCCTCTCTCTGTCTCTGTCTCTCTCTGCAAATGGCAGAGGAGGCTGGGAGCCGCAGGGGAAGGCTCAAAGAGCCACATGCGGCTCCAGAGCCACAGGTTGCCGACCTGTGTCCTAGACACACAGCTCCTGCTGAAGAGCAGAGGAAGCCATAATTGTGTGTGTGTGGAGGGGGGGATTGCACAGATTCATCTTGTGTGCCTGCTACACTCTTTTCTGGACCAGGAAGCTTTGCTCGCAGTGTAGGGGAATGTGTTGCAGAACTGGGGGTGGAGTTAAAAGAGGGATCAGCCTAGAATCCTTGCTGTTGTGATTCCTCGCCTGCCAGCGGATCTGGCACCAGAGTCCAAGGAATCAGATGAGGAGAAGGAGGTGCCTGGGTTCACATTGGAGTCTGGGGAAGGCTCTGAGGAGCAAGAAGACTCAGAGCCAGATGTGAAACCGGGCCCACTTACTCATGTTCAGGCAGAGACACAGCTGTTTTGTGGGCCAGAACTAAACGATGAAGAGGAACAGCTGGGGCCAGTCCCGGATGTGCAGATGCTCAGAGAGGAGAGACGAGCAAGACAATGGACGTCAATGGGACACCTCCATAGGCAAAATAAGAGACATAAGAAGCCATGCCCTGGCTGGACTCTATAGAGGAGAGGTGTGGGAGGTGCTGGTTGCCAAAGTCAACTGTTTATGCTATGGCTTCGTGCTTCTGTTGTTAGATTTCTTGCATCAGGATTCTTGGACATTTAACCAGGTTTGTCGGATTTCTGTGTGTTTGAGTGACCTGAACCTTGAGCATTCCAGCTGAGAACTCAGAGACTGATCTTGTTCATTTCAACAGCTTCAAGGACTGGTTGGAGTTTGTTCCATAAAAGCTGTGTCAAAATAAAAGGGTTTTTTTTTCCCTTACAAAGTCCTGCCTTGTTCAGTGAAAAGGGGTTTTCCTCTGACTAAGCCAGTGGTTCTCAACCTTTTTAATGCCGTGATCCCCAACCAGTCATAAGTCGAGGACTACTCAACTGGTCGTAAGTCAAGGACTACTCAACTGGTGCAGCAGCGTTTGCAGAATGGGACTTTTGGCAGGCTCAGCAGGGCAGAGACAGCCTGGACAATTCCTATTGGCTTTTGAAAGCCAATAGAATTAGACTCTATTCAAGAGAGTCTATTCTATTAGCTTTCAAAAGCCAATAGAATAAAAGGAAGTAGCACAGCTAAGGAAAAGGGGAAAAGAATGGCGGACTGTGTTGTTTGGCGACCCCCATGAAATGGTCATTCGACCCCAAATGGGGTCCCGACCCACAGGTTGAGAACCACTGGACTAAGTGGTTGAGCAGTACTCATGTAGGCTGGGACGGAACACTTACATAGCCACAAACAAAGTCCAAGTGTACGTGTTCACTTTGAGAGCGGGCAACTAAATTTCATTTTTGATGTGTGTTGTCGTGCTCAGAGTAAAAAAATGACAATAAAAGATTACCTTATGTTATCATATCTACAGCCTAGGAACCACAGAGACAAACACTGCATTAATAAAGGAGAATATTGGTAGCTCAGGATTGAAATGAGGGTTAGTGTTACCTAGTTTGGTTTATGAAACGTCTGCAGGAAAACCACGAATCTCACAAAGCGAGCACCAAGGATCCCTCATTTCAACCCTGAGTTACAAATATTCTCCTTTATTAATTCAATGCTTGAATTAAGGGCTCTTCAACCACTGAATTCTCGGGGCTAAAATGTTCTCTACGCTCACTGTTGGATACAAATAGCAACTCTTTCTAAAATTTTGCAAGTCGATCTATTAATCAGAGACTTTGGATGTTCCCAGGAGATCCTAAAGGATAGGGAGGGAAATGGGGAGTATCGCAAAATATTTGTTATGCTGTACGAATGTTTGTTTGTTTTTCTTCTTAATTGGTTTGCTATTTCTCAATGTGAAAAAAATAATAATAACATTGGCTTGCTTCCATGCTGGAATTATGTTAAAAGAGGAAGAGGCCTGCTATTCTGATTGTATAAATGTGGGATCAAGTTGTAGTGTATAAGGAAATTGCAGCTATGCTACTTTGGAAAGTTCAAAGTTCAAGATCAGATCTGGAATGCAATCAAAGCATTGGAAGAGCTGTCTATGTTTTCAGCCATCAAGCACCCAACAAATAGAAATTAGAAATGGACCAATTTTGGGAGATTGCAATGATCCACATGAACGTCTATAGCAGAGATAGGCAACCTTGGCTCTTTTATGACTCGGGGACCAACTCCCAGAATTCCTGAGCCAGCACAGCTGGCTCAGGAATTCTGGGAGTTGAAGTCCACGAGTCATAAAAAAGCCAAGGTTGCCTACCCCAGGTCTATAGCCTGAAATCAAATGCTCATTTGAAATACTGAACAGCAAGAAGCATTTCTAAGCTGGCAATCTTGTACGAGGTAGAAGAAAAGAGACGATGACCAGGATCAAGGTGGATGGACCCTTCTAGTGACAAGGGGAACACTATTGAGAGTCATGAAAGATCACATTAGGGATACATCACCTTGGAGGAAATTTATCCATGTGGACACTAGGAGCTGAAATAGGTTTGATGTCATATCATCAACCACCAATCGGTCAACCAATCAAGTCAGACAGTTAACCCACCCCAATGAACCATGCATGAATGAATCAGAATCTGATGGAGGTTTAAAACTTTTGGAATACTAGTCTTGCTAGTGCACTGATGATGTTATCAAGTTGGGTCATGAAACGTCTGCAAGAAGACAACCAAGCTCAGAGAGCACCAAGGACCCCACAATCATTCTCCCCCTCCTCCTCCTCCTCCTCCTCCCCTCCTCCCTCTCTTACCTTCCCCTTCCCCTCTTCCTTCTTCTCCACCTCTCCAATCTCACTCCCTTCTAGTACTGATGATGTTATCTAGTTGGGTCATGAAATGTCTGCAAGAAGACAACCAAGCTCAGAGAGCATCAAGGACACCACAATCATTCTCCCCCCCTCCTCCTCCCCTCCCCCTCTCTTCCCTTCCCCTTCCTCTCTTCCTTCTTCTCCACCTCCTCCAATCTCACTCCCTTCTAGTACTGATGATGTTATCTAGTTGGGTAATGAAATGTCTGCAAGAAAACCATCAAGCTCAGAGAGCATCAAGGACCCACAATTGTCCTCCTCCTTCTCCTCCTGCTCCTCTTCCTCCTCCTCCTCCTCTTCCTCCTGTTGTTTTCCACAAAACCCACCTTCTTCTAGCACTGATAGTGTTACATAGTTGGGTAATGAAACGTCTGCAAGAAAACAATCAAACTCAGAGAACAACATCAAGGACCCCACAATTCTAGTCTATATTTACTATTAAAATTAATAACAACTGATTATTGGATAGTGGATAAAGATCTTGGCATTTGACATATATCCAAGCTGCAGATAAAAATCTAGCATATGAAAACAATGTAAATAAATGAAGGAGATTGTCCACACCATTTCCACGGATAATCTGTCGTTTTGGACCCAGATTACCGAACTAACTATGAAGTTCCTTCTGGAAGATGTATGCATCTTAAGTGCAAAGACCCCGATTAAATTTCCTTGGCAAATAAACTCCTTTTTTTTTTTGTCTTTTAAAATCTCAGCCAAAGAGCTTAAAAACAAATTATCTGGTTAAACAAAACATCCTGAACTTAAGAACTTACACTTAATTATGGAGCTCTTCTGGATATACTCCAATTAAGCCTGACTTGGTTAGCTGGGAAAGTAATGATGGACTGATCAGTGAGGTAAAGATAGTTTAAACCCAAAGTAGGAGGTTTTTGATGCTGGAGAAATGATAGAAGCTAGTAGAAGGTTAACCAAACAGGCAGCTTTTTTGTTTCGCAAATCCATTTAATTTTGCTGGACTTAAATTAAAAACAATTTTTCATTCTTTCTTGGCTGTCTCCTTGCATAAAAGATTATTTGTAGCCTGGTGTATGTTCAACACTTAGCCTTGCTCTCCTGCTTATTACATCTTGAATGATTTAAGCATTTCTCTTTTATAGTTTCCTCATCCCTGCAGCCTGCTTTCCTAAGGGGTAGCCGAAATCCAATTATGGCATTATTGGAAGGTTAGTTAAGGTATTTTCTTTGTAACAAATTAAAGGGAGCTGGAAAGCCGATTTACAAAATGTAAAGGTAAGGAAGGATAAACATTTCTCTTGTTCAGTCATGTCGGACTCTAGAGGGGGGGGAACACACATCTCCATTTCTTAGCCCAGGGAGCCAGTGGTATCCAAAGACGCTTCCATAAGTCATGTGGTCAACATGGCTATACAGTACACGGATACATATGGAATGCTGTTATCTTCCCACCGAAGTGGTACCTATTTATCTATTTACATTTGCATACTTATGAGCTGCTGAGTGGGCAGGAGCTGAGGCAAATAATAATAATAATAATAATAATAATAATAATAATAATAATAATAATAATAATAATTGGACGTGGCAGTGCCTGGAGACAGCAGAATAGACGAGAAAGAACTGGAGAAGATAACAAAATACAAAGACCTACAAATAGAAATAGAAAGTGTGGCAAAAGCAAGCAAGGGTAGTACCAATAGTGATAGGCTCCTTGGGTGCAATCCCAAAACAACTGGAGCACCACTTGAACACCGTTGGCATTGACAAATTCTCTATTAGTCAATTGCAAAAGGCGGCCTTGCTAGGAACTGCTTCCATCCTGTGACGATATCTGTAATACCATCAAACATCCACATCTGCCTATCCCAGGTCCTGGGTAAGGACTCGATAGGTAGACAAAATGCCAAATCCAGTCTGAACATCTGGCTGACTGTGCGATGATCCATAATAATAATAATAATAAAGTTGGAAGGGACCTTGGAGGTCATCTAGTCCAACCCCCTGGTCAGGCAGGAAAGCCTATACCATTTTGGACAAATGGCTGTCCAGTCTCTTCTTAAAAACTTCCAATGTTGGAGCATTCACCGCTTCTGGAGGCAGGTGGTTCCACTGGTTAATTGTTCTAATTTTCAGGAAGTTTCTCCTTAGTTATAGGTTGCTTCTCTCTTTGGTTAGTTTCCATCCGTTGCTTCTTGTCCTGCCTTCAGGCGCTTTGGAAAATAGCTTGACTCCCTCTTCTTTGGGGCAGCCCCTCAGATATTGGAACAGTGCTATCATGTCCCCCCTCGTCCTTCTCTTCATTAAACTAAAGTAATTGCAGCTCACTCTGCTCTCAGCTGACAAGCTCATATCATTAATTACTGAGCCATCACACACACACACCCCTTAAAACTGGGAAAGGGTCACATGTTAATAAAAATATTAATCATACAACCTTTCTAAAAAACAGCAGAAGGCTCTCAACAACCCAGATCTTTGTCGACAAAAACAAGTCTACTTGGAATTTCTGGACTGGTCAGAAGTATACTTAGTTTTTTGATACTTGCTTAAGTGGATCAATGGGCTTCTGTAGGACATGCCAAGAATGAGATGCTCAAGAGTTGATTTGAGGAGAAACACAGTTAAAAATTAGTAGAAAATCAAGTTCACGTGAAGTGTTAGTACTGCTTTATAATTCTGTGGTAAGACCATGCTTGGAATACTGCATCTAGTTTTGGTCATAATAATAATAATAATAATAATAATAATAATAATAATAAAAAGATGTTGAGACTCTAGAAAGAGTGCAGAGAAGAGCAATAAAGATGGTTAGGGGACTGAAGGCTAAAATACATGAAGAACAGTTGCAGGAATTGGGTATGTCCAATTCAATGAAGAGAAGGACGAGGGGGACCATGATAGCAGTGTTCCAATATCTCAGGGGCTGCCCCAAAAAAGAGGGAGTCAAGCTATTCTCCAAAGCGCCAAAAGGCAGGACAAGAAGCAACAGATGGAAACTAACCTAGGAGAGAAGCAACTTACAACTAAGGAGAGATTTCCCAACAGTGAATTAATCAGCCTGCTTTCGAAAGTTGTGGGTGCTCCATCACTAGACGTTTTAACAAGAGATTGAGTAAACCTTTGTCTGGAAAGGTATAGGGTTTCCTGCTTGAGTAGGAGATTGGACTAGAAGACCTCCAAGGTCCCTTCAGACTGTTATTCTGTTAAAACTATATATATTATACAAGGCTTGGAGGGATTTCCAGGAGGAAAGGGATGAAAGAGGATTTGGAGAACCAAAAGACTTTTACTTAGTTAATCTACATTTTGTTTAATTCAATATAGCTTTGGGAGCAGCTGTTTGGCTAGCACAAGAATAAAATTGATACACCGCACTAGGATTCTGAAGCCTAATCTTTGTTTGTTTGCTTTATCCCATAGGATATCATGGGTTTTAAAAACTTACCATTCTAAGATCTTCCCACTTTAAGATTTATTATTGCTCAAAGGTTTTCTTTTTTTTCTTTGCGAGTTTAGTTTGTATTTTCTTTTTTTATACCGGTAGTTCTCGACTTACGGCCACAACTGGGCCCAAAATTTCTTTTCCTAAGCGAGGTAGTTGTTAAGTGAATTTTGCCCCATTTTATGACCACTTTACCACAACTGTTAAGTGAACCACTGCAGTTGTTAAGTTAGCAACACAGCTGCTAAGTAAATCTGGCTCCCCCATTGACTTTGCTTGTCAGAAGTTCGCAAAAAGAGATTACGTGATCCTGGGCCAATGCAACCGTCATAAATATGAGTCAAGCATCCGAATTTTGATCATGTGACCACAGGGATGCTGCAAGAGTTGTAAGTGTGAAAAACAGTCATAAGTCCCCTTTTTCCGTGCTGTTATAACTTCGAACGGTCACTAAAAGGACTGTTGTAAGTCAAGGACTGCCTGTAGTTATTAAAACTTACAATAAAAATATTAAAAACGGTATCCTGAATTTGCACAGTAACACCTTGGTATGGCTAAGAGTTCTTGGGATTATCTTAATTTTTCTGGAGGAATTTCCATGTTCATCCTGCAAATGAAACTTCCCCCATGCTTTCTAACAGGTGCAACCAGTGACCAATCAGAATAGAGCTGGAAGGGACCTTGGAGGTCTTCTAGTCCAACCCCTTGCTCAAGCAGGAGATTCCATAGCATTCCAGACAAGTGACTGTCCAGTCTCTTCTTAAAGACCTCCAGTGATGGAGCACCCACAACTTCTGAAAGCAAGCTGTGCCACTGGCTAATTTTTCTCACTGTTAGGAAGTTTCTCCTTAATTCCAGGTTGCTTCTCTCCTTGATTAGTTTCCATCCGTTGTTTCTTGTCCTGCCTTTGGTGCTTTGGAAAATAAGTTGACCTCCTCCTCTTTGTAGCAAACTCTCAAATACTGGAAGATTAGTCTTTCTTTTGTCTAGACCAGATGTACCCAATTTCTGCAACCGTTCTTCATATGTTATTGTCTCCAGGCCTTTGATCATCTTAGTTGTTCTTCTTTGCACTTTTTCCAAAAGTCTCAACATCTATTTTTGTAACAGGGTGACCAAAACCTGGATGCAGCATTCCAGCTGTGGCCGTACTAAGGCTTTGTAAAGCGGTACAACAAGAACCATGCTGAGTTAGATCAGATATCCCCCGATGAATTGTCCCATTCTTTTTTTAAGCGCGGCCTCTGCTAGCAAAGGCGACATCCTTCAAACCGAGGCTTAATATTACCTATTACTTCTGTATCAGAAACATGTCTTTTGGGGGAAGTGAAAGGCTCAAATTCAACACATTTGTCAAATGTATCACTTTTTGAAAAAAAAAGGAAAAGGTTAGTCTTTCTGAAACGCCGCAGGAAGAGTGGAAAAAGCCGGGCAAAGGAACATGTCACAGCAAAACGGCATCAAGGACAGCCCACACCTCTTGTCCGTAAATGGATTTGAGATTGGCAGGGATCCCAGAGGCTCAGACAGCTGTCAGATGACTGATAAGGAGCCTCAGACCATAATATTTCCAATAAAGGCAACAGAAGCTGAGTGGGTCTAATTTTCTACCATCGATGAGTTTGGGTGAGACCCTGCTCAAAAAACCCACTACGGCTGTCAGGCTGAATACGATTTTTATCGAGTGATCAGGGTTTGAAAGGAAGGAAAGACCCCGATCACCCCAATCCAGTTGCTGTAAAAAGAGGGAGGGTGGTATTTCTTTGAAATGATCACCCCAATCTGGATGTTGCAAAAAGAAAATTCCGTGAATTCTGTCTGTGCTCCTGTATTTATTTATTTATTTAAAATGAAAATAAAATGGACTTCGCTTAAAGTCCTGCATCACCTTGAAGACACGGCCCCATCCTGAGATAAGAGAGCTATTTTTACATCCTCATATAAAGGGCCATTTCTCAAGAACCATTGAGTAAGACATTCACTATATATTGTGATTCCGGGCCAGCCTGTGATCCCGGTAGTTGAGTCTGGGGAATCAGAGGAGGAGGAGGAGGGGCCTGGAGAGCCATCAGAGTCGGAGGAAGGCTCTGATGAGCTCCAGGATTTATAATCTGATGAAGAGGCTGGTCCTTCCACTTGTGATCAAGCTGAGAGCCAGCTGTGCTGGGAAGCTGAGTCGGACTTGGAGGAAGCACAGGTGGAAGGCCTCAGAGACACTGGTAAACGAAGACAGATCACACGGGTAGGACAGAGGTAGGCAATGGAGCAACTCCAGGGGAGGAGGAGAAAGCAGTGAGAAGCCACGCCTTGGGGGCTGCGTAACAAAAAGGGAATTTGTGGGCAGGGCTGGTTGCTAGAGGCAACCGTTTGCAAAGAACTTCAGAGTCAAGAGATCATGGTCTGTTTATTTTGCCTGTGAGTTATTTCCTGTTTGACTCATGCTCCGTTTTGCTTTTGGACAAGGTCTCCATTGGAAAAGTGTTCTGTTGCTTTGGTTTTCTGGGACAATTATCAGGTCTGTAACTTAAAAAAAAAGGGTTTATTTTCCAGTCTACTGTTAAAAGAGGGGTTGTCTTTGTGAAGTAACAAGGATGTACGTAGGCTGGGACAGAACACTATAGATCTGATTGCCATGAGTTTGGAGACGTTGGGAACCAAAAGGGTGAGCCACGTATCTGAAGTTGTTCCACGACCGTTGACTAGTTTGTTATTCATTATAAATAATGAATTACAAATCCAGGTTAATCCTCGACAGGTCTGTGACAATTCATCATGGCCAACTCACCAGGGCAACTCTACACAGCCTATTTGCCCACGCCAAGTCGCGGTGGGACAATTTGCTATGGGAGAAGAGTTACACTAATATCAAAGAAATGATGGAATAGAATCATTAAAGAAAGGATGGGAAAGGAGGGTCAGAATGAAATGGGAATGGCAACAATTAAAATAATTATTTTGTACAATTAAATTGAATTGTTGAATTGTCCCGTGGAAAATTGACTGTGGTGAATTAGCCATGGCGAGATGGCCGTGGTGAGTCATCCCATTCCGGTCCTCAACTTACAACCATTTGTTTAGTCACCATTCGAAGTTATAACAACACTGAAAAAAGTTGTCAACGCTGCTTACATTGGATGTCTTGCTTTGACAACATACGAAGATGCAGCCTTTTTTTTCTTTCTTATGCTTTACTCTTAGAATTAGATGGTGCTGGGGGAGGAGGCGGAATGTGGTGGGAGTTAGACATAACAATATTGTACTGGTGTGTGAATTCAGAACTTGAAATAAGAGATGATAAGAATTGGCGGGTGGGAGAATAGGAGGCAAAGCCTGCATTTCAAACTAATTGGGGAATGTGATTTATGACTGTTAATTGGAGGAGGGAATTGTGCTTTGATACTATGTGCTCAGGGGAGGGGAATCCAGTTTTTGGCTTCAACTATGTTAGTGCCAAAGCTATGCTACTCCAATAAAGATTCTTTAAAGTAAACAATGCCTCCAAATTCCTTGAAGAGTTTCATCTGTCGGAACCATGACAAAAATGACTTATGACTGTTTTCCATACTTATGATCATTGCAGCATCCTCCTGGTCACATGATCAAAATTCGGATGCTTGGCAGCTGGCTCATATTTGTGACCGTTGGTGTGTCCTAGGTCATGTGACCCCTTGTCATTTTTGTTGCTCTTACCTACGCTCTTTCTACAGCCTCAGCATCTTTTTTGCATTGTGTTGCTGGTTGATCCCTCTTGGTAAGTTGGGTATTTGGGTTTTTACATTTATTTGTACTACATAAAAAGTAATAGCAATAGCGCTTGGACTTATATACCACTTCATTGTGCTTTACAATCCTCTCCAAGTGGTTTACAGAATCAGCATATTGACCCCCAACAATCTGGGTCCTCATTTTATTGACCTTGGAAGGATGGAAGACTGAGTCAACCTTGAGCCGGTGAGGATTGAACTCCTGGCAGTGAGCAGAGTTAACAATAGCAATTGCACTTAGACTTATATACCACTTCACAGTGCTTTACAACCTGAGTGGTTTACAGAGTCAGCATATTGACCTCCCAACAATCTGGGTCCCCATTTTACCGACCTCAGAAGGATGGAAGACTGAGTCAACCTTGAGCCAGTAATGATCGATCTTCTGGCTATGGGCAGAGTCAACATGCAATATTGCATTCTAACTACTGTGCAACCAAAGCTGTTTAAATATGATAATAAAGATGTGATTAGAGCTAATCTGGTCTAGTGGTTGGCACCAAGCTAGAAATCCAGAGACTGTGATTGTATTGGATATGTTTAGCTGTCTTAACTTTTTTGTAAAAATAATAAAGGCTGGCAATAAATAAATATTATTTTATTAAATTTATATCCCACTGAACTCCCAGCGACTCTAGAATCATGATTTGTATTAAGCCATCAAGAGTTGTTGGAGCAGAGCAGATGGGACATTTGAAATATAACTAAATAAGCCAGTAAACAATCAATCAATCAATCAATCAATCAATCAATAAATAAATAAATGTAAAAAAAACCCCACACATGCACATTAATTTGAATGGAGGGAAAACGTTCCTGTGACGTTTTTTAAAATTTACTTATTTTAGTTGTGAAGAAAATAGTTTGCGCCGTGTTTGGTATGCTCAGATAAATTCCAATAAATAAATTCTTGCTGGCAAAATGAATATAATGAAGCTCTGACCAACAGCTACGCATTAACGGATTTCTAACAATAGCCTATTGGAGACTTGTGAAAATGAAGCAATTCCCAAACTTACAGGCTTCCGGGGAAATAAGTAAATAAAGTGAGGGACATTTTCTGTTTAAAAGGATTAATAACGCGATCAAAATGGAGCTAGCTGTGGGATAATTAACACACAAGATGGAAAAACGTACACACATTAACAGGAAGTTAGGAGGCAGTAAATCAAATGTAAAGATTGCAGAGATGAACAACAGAGTCTAATTGGGAAAAAAAGAATTCAAATTAAAAAAAAAGGGTTTATTCATTTACCGAGACATCTTGATCTAACCTTATCTTACCCCCCTATCCTTGTGTGCAAATGCTAGTACAAAATCAAACTATTTAAAATAAATATGCTATATGTGTATGTCATTTAAAGATTTCATAATATACCACAGATACAGAATAACACATTCAAGGGACCAGATGTACTAATTTTTTAACACTCATTTCTATTATGCACATAAAACCTGAAATGTAATGTTCCATGCGTGAAAAGGCCCAGGTTTTAAGTAATTAAATTAAATATGCACATATTAAGTACATATATTTATATACATGTATATTATCACCTGTTTTCAGTGCCTTTCCCCCCCTCAAAATCATATTATCATGAGGCTTTTTGCTAAAGTGCTTCTTTAAATGACTGTAACTGTTTCAAATGGAGCCGGTGTAGTAGTTAAAGTGGCTGGCCTAAAAATCAGGAGACAGTGAGTTCTAGTTCTTCCTTAGGCATGGAAATCAACTGGTTGACTTTGGGCTGATCACCTGGAGATTGTGAATTCTAATCCTGCCATAGCTATGAAAGCCAGCTAGGTGACTTTGGGCCAATCATCAGGAGATTGTGAGTTCTAATCCTGCCTTAGGCATGCCTGCTGGGTAACTTTGGGCCAATCATTAGGAGACAGTGAGTTCTAATCCCACTTTAGCCAGGAAAGCCGGCTGGGTGACTTTGGGCCAATCACCAGGAGACAGTGAGTTCTAGTCCCGCCTTAGGCATGAGAGCCTGCTGGGTGACTTTGGGCCAATCACCAGGAGACAGTGAGTTCTAGTCCCGCCTTAGGCATGAGAGCCTGTTGGGTGACTTTGGGCCAATAACCAGGAGACAGTGAGTTCTAGTCCCGCCTTAGGGATGAGAGCCTGCTGGGTAACTTTGGGCCAATCACCAGGAGACAGTGAGTTCTAGTCCCGCCTTAGGCATGAGAGCCTGCTGGGTGACTTTGGGCCAATCACCAAGAGACAGTGAGTTCTAGTCCCGCCTTAGGCATGAAAGCCAACTGGGTGACTTTGGGCCAATCACCAGGAGACAGTGAGTTCTAGTCCTGCCTTAGGCATGAAAGCCAACTGGGTGACTTTGGGCCAATCACCAGGAGACAGTGAGTTCTAGTCCCGCCTTAGGCATGAAAGCCAACTGGGTGACTTTGGGCTGGTCCCTCTCTCTCAGTCCAGCCCACCTCACAGGGCTGTTGTTGTGGGGGAAATAGGATGAGGAAGGAATATGAGATAGGTTCGTTTGCCTTGACATATTTAAAAAGTAATAAAGACAGGATGTAAAATCTAATAATGAAATAGTTAACTTAATAGAAATATTTAAACAATCCTGGCACACATATTTGTCCTGATGGGGCAAATCTGAGTCTGCAAAGGGTTTATTTGCAAGTCTGAGATGTATTTGCTTCACAAACTAACACTGATGATGTTACCTAGTTGGGTAATGAAACGTCTGCAGGAAAACAGCCAAGCTCAGAGAGCACCAAGGACCCCACCGTTGTCCTCCTCCTCCTCTTCCTCCTCCTCCTCCTCTTCCTCCTCCTCCTCCTCCTCCTCTTCTGCGGAAACCCCCCTCCCTTCTAGCGCTGATGATGTTACCTAATTGGGTAATAAAACGTCTGCAAGAAAACAATCAAGCTCAGAGAGCACCAAGGACCCCTCATTTCAACCCTGAGCTACAAATATTCTCCTTTAATGGTACTACCAGTGTAGATTCACCCATATCTCTTAATCCTTTCCCAACTGGGACAAGTAACTAGGAAAAGCCCCATTCCTTTAACATTCCCCAGAGATTATTCTTCTTTGGAGCAAGGAGACAAAAAGCCATTTCTTTCACATCTGATAGGCAAGAGTAAATGTTGACATCCCCCCCCCAAAAAAGGTAGATTTTAGTGTTTTTAGCTCAGCACTGGCTTTCCCGAAAGCAATAAAACTTTTCAAAATAAAGAACGTGTCTGAATCAGAGGAGAAACATCAGAGGAGAAACGTCAGCCAAGTATAATAAAACAAGGGCGTGCAAGGGCCTCAGCGTGACTTGGGGTGTTGCAGGCACATCCCAGATGAGAAGCAGAGTGTTACAGGCAGGTCCAAGGTGTTTGTCCATAAAAAATGGATAGGCAAGGTATGCAATTCTCCTTCTAACTCAGGGGTTCTCAACCTTGGCAACTTTAAGACTTGTGGACTTCAATTCCCAGAATTCCTCAGCCAGCAAAGCTGGCTGAGGAATTCTGGGAGTTGAAGTCCACAAATCTTAAAGTTGCCAAGGTTGAGAACCCCTGTTCTAACTAGACAGGTCTGATTTTTAGGATAGTTGCTATGGGAAATGGGACACCCCCCCTTTTTTTTTTTTGCCTGCTTTAAACTGAATCCAGGACCAGTTGCCTGCATTACCTTTCCTTCTTGTCTTGCAGTTTTCCATCTGGTATTTATCTTATGAAGAGCAGCCAAAACAGCCAGCATGCGACTCCGTTCTGCACAGATTCTTTAACATCTCTGTTTATACCGTGTCATCAGAAAAGTGGGGGCGAGGGCTTCCTTTGGAAAGATGAAAAGACTGTAGACCAGTGGTTCTCAACCTTTTTAATGCCGCGACCCCCAACCGGTCGTAAGTCGAGGACTACTCAACCGGTCGTAAGTCGAGGTCTACTCAACTGTCACAGCACCGTTTGCAGACTGGGACTTTTGGCGGGCTCAGCAGGGCAGAGACAGCCTGGACAATTCCTATTGGCTTTTGAAAGCCAATAGAATTAGACTCTATCCAAGAGAGTCTATTCTATTGGCTTTCAAAAGCCAATAGAATAAAAGGGAATAGCACAGCTAAGGAAAAGGGGGGGGGAAATGGCGGACTGCATTGTTTGGCGACCCCCGTGAAATGGTCGTTCGACCCCAAATGGGGTCCCGACCCACAGGCTGAGAACCGCTGCTGTAGACCAAACGCCGGGATCTTTCTCGCCAGGCATATGCGGGTGTCTCCAGGTTTTAAGGTTGGCTAAAAGAAGGGTGCTTCACAACTGTCGGAGATCTGGACCTGAGAATAATGGAATGACCGAGTTGGAAGGGACCTTGGAGGTCTTCTAGTCCAACCCCCTGCTCAGGCAGGAAAATCTAGGCTGCACTCTAGGCTGCATTAACAGAGGGATAGAATCAAGATCGCGTGAAGGGTTAATATCACTTTACAAGGCCTTCGTAAGGCCACACTTGGAATACGGCATCCAGTTTTGGTCACCACGATGTAAAAAAAGATGTTGAGACTCTAGAAAGAGTGCAGAGAAGAGCAACAAAGATGATCGGGGGACTGGAGGCTAAAACATATGAAGAAGAAGTTGCTAGATTTGGGTTTGTCTAGTTTAATGAAGAGAAGGAATGTGGGGCGACATGATAGCAGCTTTCCAATATCTGAGGGGCTGACACAAAGAAGAGGGAGGGAGTGTTCAAGCCATTCTCCAAAGCACCTGAAGGCAGGACAAGAAGCAACGGATGGAAACTGATCAAGGAGAGAAGCAACTTTAAAACTAAGGAGAAATTTCCTGACAGTGAGAACAATGAATCAGTGGAACCACCTGCCTCCAGAAGCTGTGAATGCTTCAACACTGGAAGTTTTTAAGAAGAGACTGGATAGCCATTTGTCCAAAATGGTATAGGGTTTCCTGCCTGAGCAGGGGGTTGGACTAGATGATCTCCAGGGTCATTTCCAACTTTATTACTATTATTATTATCATTATTATATTTGGATGTGGGGACATCGTTAAAATTAAATAGTTTATTTAACTTTGTCGTTGGCTTACATGAGTTCATTTAATGACCGTTCAAAGTTACAACAGTGCTGAAAAAAGTGATTTACGACCAGTTTTCACACTTATGACCATTGCAGCATCCCCATGGTCATGTGGTCAAAATTCGACAGATACTTTGTGGTTCCAGAGTTTCTGTCTTTAAAAGGAAACACTTATGGATAGCCATTTGTCTGAAATGGTATAAGGTTTCTGCCTGAGCAGGGGGCTGGACTAGATGACCTCTAAGGTCCCTTCCAACTTTATTATTCTATTCTATTCTATTCTATTCTATTCTATTCTATTCTATTCTACCCTATATTGTTCCAACCAAATGGCTGTCCAGAAGGAAAGAAAATGGATCCAAAATCTGGATCCAAAAATGACTCAAAGAGTGGGTGGACTTCAGGACCGATTTAATCCTCCCAAATCCTTGCTTTGTTGATTTTCAAGACCGACATCTTACTCTTGCAGTGTTGATTGACAAGTCTGGCAACTACAGACAGTCCTCGACTTACAACAGTTCATTTAATGACCGTTCCAAGTTACAACGGCACTGAAAAAAGTGACGTATCACCATTTTTACACTTACGACCGTTGCAGCCTCCCCATGGTCACGTGATCAAAACTGAGACACTTGGCAACTGGCATGTATTTACGATGGTTGCATTGTCCTGGGGTCATGAGATCCCCAAAGGATCTTAAAGGCAGAAAATGCTCCCCCCCACACACAAGTCTCTTTGCCCCAAACAGAAACCAACTCTGCAGAAATGCAGATGTGATAATCTTGTCAGAAAGATTGGAGTCAGGAAGCTGGGATTAGAAAGAAAGATCCCTAGAATCAACAATCCCTCACACCAAAAATCCAACAGTCCTCAGCCACAGCCCCAAGGAAGCAGGATATGATCTTTGGGACATAATAGGATTAACCCACCACCCTCAGAATACCAGAAAGACACACTCAGATTCAGGTCAAAGTTCATGCCACAAGAACAACTCCAAACAAAAGCTCAAGAAGGTATAAAAACCCACTCCCAGCAACATGTAATCACTTAGTAATAGTAGTAAAGTTGGAAGGGACCTTGGAGGTCATCTAGTCCAGGCAGGAAACCCTATACCATTTCAGACAAATGGAGCCATCTTTCTGTCTGGCTCTCCTCTTCAATAAACTGCAACCTTCTAAAGCAGCCTCCATTTTAATTATTCCCAGCTTGGACTGGACCCTAATGAAGATTTTTTTTTTCTTTCAACACAACTGTGGCAAGAAAGATTGTAAAATCGAGCAAAACTCACAACAAATTTCTCCCTTAACAACATACATTTTGGGCTCAATTGTGGTTGTAAGTCAAGGAGTACCTGTATTGATGGGATTTGGGAAAGGTTTTCTCAAGGGCTCAGTCCCAACTTTTTTTGTCTGGTTCAAGTGACATATTTTTCCTTTGTTTCCTTAGCAACTTGGTTCCTTCAAATCTTCCATTTTAATGGACCTGGACTGAAGAGACAAAGCGGTCCTTTTTAGTGCTGTTTCCAAGATGGCCGGATAGGCAGCTGTTGTTTTCTCTCTTGCTTCAGAACCTTATTTATACAAATCTAATTAGGCAGATTACAAGATGTCTCCTCTTTAGAACCGCTGAAAATGTATTGTGCCACTTTATTAGGAAAACACAGTTTGAGTGGCTGGCTCTAATGAAGCCTAATTAATGTCGATCAGAGGATCCCACCTCTGTGGTCCTTGATTGGAAAATGTCATCTGTGACAATGCAAGAGCCATTTTCAGACATGTTTTTTTTTTTTATAACATGTCACAGATAGGATTTATCCTGTGAAATATAAATACCGTATATGCCGGCGTATTAGGCGACCCGGCGTATAAGACGAACCCCGTCTTTGTCGCCAAGCCGCATTCCTAGAACGTCATCTTATACACCGGAAACTACCAGTATTTCCAGCGTATAAGACGACTCGGCGTATAAGACGACCCCCGTCTTTGGCGCTGAGTTTAGCACTTGCGGAAGTCGTCTTATACGCCGGCATATACGGTATATATATTTTCCCCAAAGCAGATACAAACATACTAGCTGTGTTGACAAAGTCAGAGACCTTTAATCATGGTTTGTTTATTTATTTATTTATTTATATTTATTTATTTATTTATTTATTTATTTACTAGTTGTTTTTTTTTAATCCTGCCTTTATTAAAGGGAAGGATGGTTTTCAAAGGTAGTGGAGAAGCAGAGTGAATGAATTTCGGCAAACTAGATTTAGCTCTGCAGGTAACTGGCATGTATTTATGATGGTTGTGTTGAAGCTAATGTACTAAGGAGACTTACTGAGTACTGGAGAGACCAAACTGGCCTAAAAGAAAGAGCAAATAAAGAACAGAAAAGAGACATGGGAAGATAAAGAATTACATGGCCAGTTGGTTAAAAAATATAGCAGGCAAAGCAGATAATAGTAAGATCTGGCAATCGCTAAGAGCAAGAAAATTGAAGAAAGAGTCAGAGGAGCTAATTCTGGCTGCACAAGATCAAGCCTTAAGAACAAATGCACAAAAGCCAGAATTGAGAAGACAGCAGCAGACAGCAAATGCTGTCTCTGCAAGTAAGCTGAACAAACAGCGGATCACCTGGTTAGCTGCCACAAGATCACCCAGACTTGGTGGAATATTCAAAGAATTTTTAAAAGGAGGGTAAAATTTACTCCGCAATTATTTTTACTAGGTATTGTTATTGACTGTGATGCTAAGGAGGTTATATTGATGTTAAATTTGATTACAGCCGCTAGGTTGTTAATAGGACAATATTGGAAGAAGGAATCTTTGCCTACTTTACAAGAATGGTTTCATAAAGTTTCGTATTTGGCAGAAATGGCAAAGATTTCGGCTTTCTTAAAGGAGCAATCTCAAGAAAAATTTTTTGCGGTATGGGAAAAATGGATAAATTTTATACAACATAATTTGGATATGGAAAAATATTATTTAGCCTTTTTATAATTTGTAATGATTGTTTTTTCTTTCTTTCTTTCTTCTTTTTCTTTTTTATATATATACATTTTTTATGTATTATTATTCATATATTTTTTTTTTATATATATATATGCTTTATTCTTCGTCTACTTTCTTCTTTCTTCTTTCTCTCTCTCTCTTCTCTTTTTATTTTTTTTTCTTTTTTAGTATATATTATTCATTTTAAAGTTTATGTTATGTATATTATTATTATATATATTATTACTGTGATTTTTATTATTATTATTAATTATTTTATAAATTGCAAATGTTATTTTTAAAATATTTGTTAAATAATCCTATATTCAGTTCTGGGAAGTCGGGGGGGGGTGGGGTGGTTGGGGAGGGGGGGGTGGATTTTTATTTGTAAAACTTTTGAAAAATTTCAATAAAAAAAAAAAAAAAAAAAAGATCACCCAGACTGACAACCAACAACGGCATGACAAAGTAGCAACAATTGTGGAATGAAATATATGCAAGAAATAATACTCAGTCTCCTCCTCCTCCTCCTCCTCCTCCTCCTCCTCCTCCTTCTCCTCAGTGTTATTTCTTACCCAGTGGTCAGGAGGTCTCTCCAAAAATTCAAGCTTGCTAATTTTCAAGATTTTAGTGATCTCACTCCAAGATCTCATGAGATCTTAGGGAAGATGGTCTCAATCTTGAAAAAAGATTGAGGTAAGGTACTGATATGGTCCCATACAATCCTAGACAATTTCAATGAAATGTTGGCATGCTTAATTTATTATTTATGTATGCATATATGTCTGCACACACACACACACACACACACACACACACACCACACAAATCTGCGATTTCTCTCTTCATCTCAAAGGGCACTGGGCTGCCAATCCTAGCTTTGTGAAGTACCACAATAATGATGGCACCATAAACATTGTAAAGAGATCCAAAAGTTAACATCTCATAATGCCTAATAAGAAACTTTTTTTTTTTTTTTTTTGAAATCTCCAGGTTGAGGGACTGAACTGAACAACCTTGCAATCTAATGAACAAAGAAGTAAGGCAAATCTCTATAGTCCTCTTTTTGGAAGAAAAAAAAAAAGATACTTACTCGCTGTAATTTCAATGGCCAGGTTCTGTTGGATGTTAATTTTCTAAGTTGTCTTGATAAAAATAACACAAATTAAAGAAACAAGGAAATTAGAAATAAGCAACTCCCCAAAGGCCAAAGTTGGTTGCCAATTAGTATTGCTGTTTCACAAAAAGTCAAACAAATTAGAACCAGCATCCCTAAGGATAACCGAGAGGTAACGCACACAAGACGAATCCAAAGGGAATTTTTTCAAGGTCTGGTTTCTTCATCCTTATGCATTGAGTGTTCCTTCAGTTGTCTGCCCTCATTTGCTAGATCAGAATTACTAGGGAGCAGGGAGCAGATAGGACAGCAAACAAGCAAATAAAAAGGACATCTTGTATGCTGTGCAATTGTTTTCACCTGATAGTGATAAACCTAGAACCGGATTGCTTTAGTTAATTGTCATCCCAGCAAGGCTTTTCTTCTGGTCAATAGTCCCCATCTTGACTTTCATTTCTGAATAGAAAACATCATTCTTCTTCTTCTTCTTCTTCTTCTTCTTCTTCTTCTTCTTCTTCTTCTTCTTCTTCTTCTTCTTCTTCTTCTTCTTCTTCTTCTTCTTCTTCTTCTTCTTCTTCTTCGTCTTCTTCTTCTTCTTCTTCTTCTTCTTCTTCTTCTTCTTCTTCTTCTTCTTCTTCTTCTTCTTCTTCTTCTTCTTCTTCTTCTTCTTCTTCTTCTTCTTCTTCTTCTTCTTCTTCTTCTTCTCCTCCTCCTCCTCCTCCTTCTTCTTTCTCCTCCTCCTCCTCCTCCTTCTCCTTCTTTCTCCTCCTCCTCCTCCTCCCTACTCACTACTCCCTACTCCCCCCTACTCAGTGGTCAGATTCAAATATGTGAACAACCGGTTCTCTGTGTGGATGCCACTTCCGGAAGTCCATTCTGGGCCAGGGCAACAAAAAATTAGCTACCGGTTCTACTGAACTGGTGCAAACCAGCTGAATCCCACCACTGCCCCTACTCCTCCCTTCTCCCCTCTACTCCTCCCTTTTTTCTTCTCCCTGGATCCAGACTTGGCAGCTTCTGTCCCTATGGCTAGTACCTGCCAGCCTCATTGAGAAGGATGTGGCTAAGTGCATGTATGGTTATGTGTTTCTCTTTCTCTCTCTGTCTGTGTCTACGAATAAATGTACATTATTCCAGTAAAATTTTGCTGTTGCAGATAGTTCTCAACTTATGATCACAACTGAGCCCAAAATTTCCATCGTTAAGAAGATGGTTGTTAAGGAAGTGTTATGAAAGTTAAGCAAACTAACTGACAGTCAAAAACAAGTTGAATCAAATGGCACAAATAGGGGGTATCCATGGAAAAGACTGATGAGAAAGAAGTCACAAATGCTTTGAGTAAGGCTGGCGGTTATGAAGACCAATGTTTTGCAATCTCAGCAGCTTTAAGAAGCATGGACTTTAACTCCCAGAGGTCCCCAGCTGAGCGTTAATGTCCAACACATTTTGAAGTTGCTGAAGTTGAGAAACACTGAAATAGATCTTCAGGAGGTGGTAGATGATCAATTCTACACTTATTAGCATTCCTCATATGTTTATAGCCGGGGCTTACCTATCCCTTTGATGTAACAGGAAGGGATATATTGAATCCATGAAAGTATTTAGAGCGGTGTGATGGCTCAATGGTTCAAGAAGCTGAGCTTGTCAACTGGAGAGCTGACAGCCCGGGTTTGAGACCCAAGCTCCGTGCAATGGGGAGAGCTCCTGTTACTTACCTCAGCTCCTGCCCACTTAGCAGTTTGAAAGCATGAAACTGCAAGTAGATAAATAGGTACCACTTTGGTGGGAAGATAACAGCGTTTCGGGCGCCTTTGGCATATAGGCGTGCTGGCCACATGACCACGGAAATTAACATTGGACAACGTTGGCTCCTCGGCCCAAAAATGGAGATGAACACAGTGTCCTACAGTCGGACACAACTGATAGGAAAACTTTTACCTTTTTAAAGTATATATGCCAGTGATGGCGAACCTTTTAGAGACCGAGTGCCCAAACTGTAACCCAAAACCCACTTATGCATAATCGGGTGCTGGGTGGGTGTGGCCCATTGGGTGGGCGTGACTATGGTGGTAACAGCAGACTGGGTGGGACTAAAAAGTTCAATCAATCAATTCCAACTTTGTGAGATCTTTTTTTTTCTCACGAGAAGTTGAAATTGACTGATTGATTGAACTTTTTTTTTGTACACGGCAACGGAGGCCTAAAGCGAAAAGCTTTTATAAAATCCAGCTGAAGGCCTAGAACTGGAGCGACGGTGCGCGTGCCCACAGATAGGGCTCTGAGTGCCACCTCTGGCACCGGTGCCATAGGTTCGCCACCACTGATATATGCTATCCACTTCCCTTAAACTCTGAGAGAAGAAAAAGAGATGTTATATTATGTCATCTTCATAGCGCCTAAAGCTAATCTTCCATATATATCATCCAAAGTGCAAAGGTCCATAAATTCAATTCACATCAGAGAGTCTGAATCCCACAGGTCAAAATGAAGTGGAGGGTCATCAACTGCATGATTGTGTCGACCGTTTTGATTTTTTTGACATACGGAGGGCCCTCCCTCCCAGACTAACCAGTTATATCACCCTGGTTTTGTCTTCTAGATCAGAATGAGAGCGCCTCAATTGTTTTTTGTTTTTTAAAGATGAGATTTGGAGAGCTCTTGCTGTAAGGACCTTAAAAAACAACCAGGCACAAATTGTACATGATTGTGAAAGAAGATTGCAGAAAAGCCCAGAGGGAGAAAGACTTTAGGGACTCAGAAATCACCCACTGAATGAGAAAGTGTAGTAAAAGACTGGTGAGGGAATTCCAGAAAACCGTTCAGAGAGCAGAACGTAACTGTATACTGAATAAAAGCGTGGCTGAACAGGAACTCTTGACTATGGTCTTACCAAGGCAAAAAGTAACAACCAGAATGACAGAGAAAGAATAGGGGTGTTTTAGATAACATGAGATAATCTTTATTGTCATTTGTTTTTTACTGTGGGCACACTGGCACACATTAAAAATGAAATTCTGTTGCCTGTTCTCAAAAGTGTACACATAAAATAACACACATATAAACATGCTATATACAACATATGTATATACCTTCACCCTTACATATAAATACATATAATTATTCATCACTGTTAAACTTGAAAACCGTGGTGGCACAGTGGCAAGAGTGCAGTATTGCAGGCTAACTCTGCTCACTGACAGGAGTTTGATTCTGACCAGTTCAAGATTAACTCAGACTTCCATTCTTCTGAGGTCGGTAAAATGAGGACCCAGATTATTGAGAGCAAATATGCTGACTCTATAAACCACTTAGAGAGGGCTGTAAAGCACTGTGAAGAGTTATAGAAGTTTTAAGTGCTACTGCTTGCTTGCTTGCTTCCTTCCTTCATTCCTCCCTCCCTCCCTCCCTCCCTCCCTCTTTCTTTCTTTCTTTCTTTCTTTCTTTCTTTCTTTCTTTCTTTCTTTCTTTCTTTCTCTCTCTCTCTCTCTCTCTCTCTCTCTCTCTCTCTCTCTCTCTCTCTCTCTCTCTTTCTTTCTTTCTGTTCCAATCTCACCAGCTCAAGGTTGACTCAGCCTTCCATTCTTTCAAGGTCAGTAAAATGAGGACTCAGATTGTTGGGGGCAAATATGCTGGCTCTATAAACCACTTAGAAAGGGCTGTAAAGCACTGTGAAGAAGTATAGAAGTTTTAAGTGCTATTGCTTCCTTCCTTCCTTCCTTCCTTCCTTCCTTCCTTCCTTCCTTCCTTCCTTCCTTCCTTCCTTCCTCCTTCCTTCCTTCCTTCCTTCCTTCCTTCCTTCCTTCCTTTCTCTCTGTCTCTCTTTCCTTCTTTCTTTCTTTCTTTCTTTCTTTCTTTCTTTCTTTCTTTCTTTCTTTCTTTCTGTTCAAATCTCACCAGCTCAAGGTTGACTCAGCCTTCCATCCTTCCGAGGTCAGTAAAATGAGGTTTTGGGGGCAAATATGCTGATTCTGTAAACCGCTTAGAGGGGGCTGGAAAGCACTATGAAGCGGTATATAAGTCTAAATGCTATTGCAATTGCTAAACCTAGTCTGAAATCAAAGGAGCACTTACATGGAATACACACACACACACACACACACATACACAGGATAAGAATAAGCCACTTAATCTAGTCATTTGAAAGATGGCTTTGATAAATCCATTTGACTAAATAAAGAACGCCAATCTGCCTTTGATTGCTGATCCAAAGTGCAGGAACAGAATACATTATGTCAGAAAACTGAGTAACTCGAGACACATCGTTTTATGATTAATGGACACTGCAAAAAAAATGTATATTTAATACGCTTCCACCAAATAGCCCTTAAATGAAATCGGTCACGTTGGAAAAATGTGATATTCCCAGCAACGGCAGCTATTTTTAAATTCAATTCTTGGGTTGTTTGATCTGCTTAACTCGCCGAGTGATCTCGAAAAGCAGCTGATCGGAATCGCTGCAAGATTTTTGCCCATGATGTATTTCTTCAGCCAAACTTAGAAAGGGACATGTGGTCTCTGATCAAATGGAAGCATTATGAAACACTTCATTAAAGTGTTTTGAAAGTCTAGATGAGGTTGAAAGGTGGCGGGGCGGGGGGGGGAATTATTTATCTTTTCTGTTTTATCTAAATTCAATATCTTTTCAAGTGCCACTTTGGGCTGATGTTGGCTAATTCAAAACTTCATTGCCCAAATTTGTCTACCTGTAGTACAGGTGGTCCTCAATGTACGATCACAATTGAGCCCCCCCCCCAAATGTTGCTAAGTGAGAAACTTGTTAAGTAAGTTTGGCCCTGTTTTATGACTATTTCCCACCATGTTTGTTAAGTGAATCCCTGCAGTTCTTAAACTAGTAACACGGTTGTTAAGTGAATCTGGTTTCCTCTTGACTTTGCTGGTCAGAACGTCGGAAAAGAGGATCACGTGACCCCGGGGGACACTGCAACCGTCATAAATGTGAGTCAAGCACCCAAATGTAAATCACGTGACCACGGGGATGGCTGCAACAGTCACAGGGGTTAAAAATGGTCCTAAATCACTTTTTTTTTTCAGTGCCATTGTAACTTTGAACGGTCCCTAAATGAACTGTTGTAAGTTGAGGGCTACCTTTATATGCAGGGCTATACGAAGTCCGAATTTAGAGAAATAAATCACAATTCCTTGCGCAGGCACGCATATACACACCCACACAGAATTAACATTATTTATAGGCACCAGACGCATTAAGAGTGCTGGCGTGCCTTCCTTTTTTCTACGTAATTTATTCTACTTATACCAGCCATATGGAATGTCAAGATGATATGTAAGAAATTAACACCCTACCCCCAATTAGTTGGAAATTCACCCAGCCATCTGTCTCTAGCGTCTTGTAGTTTTTTCTAGAGGCATCAGCATTAATCTCCTAAAACACACCTGGGTAAAGGTTGTGGCTGTTCAGTCGCTAAGTCCTGTCTGACTCTTCACAATCCCAGGGACCATAACACACCCTGTCCTCCCCTGTCTTGGGAGTTTGCCCAAATTCATGTTCATTGGGCCCACAACACGATCTAATATCTCATCCTTTGCTGTTCCTTCTCCTTTTGCCTTCTATCTTTCTCAACATCAGGGTAATAATAATAATAATAATAATAATAATAATAATAATAATAGAGTTGGAAGGGACCTTGGAGGTAGAATAGAATAGAATAGAATAGAATAGAATAGAATAGAATAGAATAGAATAGAATAGAATAGAAAATATGGAATGGAACGGAATGGAACATAACAGAACAGAACAGAATATGGAATATGGAATATGGAATATGGAATATGGAATATGGAATATGGAATAGAACAGAACAGAACAGAACAGAACAGAACAGAATAGAATAGAATAGAATAGAATAGAATAGAATAGAATAGAAAATATGGAATGGAATGGAACAGAACAGAACAGAACAGAATATGGAATATGGAATATGGAATATAGAATATGGAATATGGAATATGGAATATGAATAGAATAGAATAGAATAGAATAGAATAGAATAGAATAGAATAGAATAGAATAGAATAGGAGCTGGAAGGGACCTTGGAGGTCTTCTAGTCCAGCCCCTTGCTGAAGCAGGAGAACCTACACCATTTCGGATAGGTGATTATCTAGTCTTTTCTTAAAAATCTCCAGCGATGGAGCATCCATGATTTCTGGAGGCAAGCTGTTCCATTGGTTGATTGTCCTTGCTGTCAGGAAGTTTCTCCTTAATTCCAGGTTACTTCTCTCCTTGACCAGTTTCCAACCATTGTTTCTTGTCCTTCCCACTGGTGCTCTGGTGAACAACCTGGCCCCCTCTTCCTTGTGGCAGCCCCTCAGATACTGGAACACTGCTATCATGTCTCCCCTATTTCTTCTTTTCTTCTAATTAGCCAAACCCAAGTCCCGTAGCTGTTCTTTGTATGTTTTAGTCTCCAGTCCTTGGATCATCTTAGTTGCTCTTCTCTGATTGTTTTCCAAATTCTCAACTTCTTTTTTGTGATACGGGGACCAAAATTGGCTGCAGTATTCCAGGTGTGGTCTTACTAGGGCTTTTGATCATTTGATTATTCTCAACCCCCCAAAAAAACAATTTGTAGTTTGGCATAGGTTCTGGAAACAGTATGGATAATTCATCCCTTAACGATGGTCTCCATGAATGGATGTGAATCTCCACTGCTAAGCAAGGCAGTTGTTAAGTGATTCACATCTGTTCTTATGACTTATCTGGGGCCACGGTTGTTAAGCACATCACTGCAGTTGTTAATTGAACCATGAGGTCATTAACCAACTTGATCTTCCCCCAATGACTTTGTTTGTCTAAAACTAGCTGGGATAGTCTCAGATGGCAATCACCTGACTCTGGGACGCTAAATACATCAATACATAAATCCATGCCAGTTGCCAAGCTCCCAAATTTCAGTCATGTGACTGTGGGGATGCTGCCACAAATTGTTAAGTGTGAAGAATGGTCGTAAGTTACTTTCTTCAGCCCTGTTGTAACTTTGAATGGTTACTAAATGAGTGATGGTGAGTCAAGGACTCCGTGTATTCTGGGTTTTGGATGAGAGTTCAAGGATGCCGAATGCAAATCTTCCCAGATTCTGCCCCCTCTACAGCCCTGGAAGGGAGATTGGGCTTAAAGTCAGGACTCGACCAATAAACCCCACAATCGTGTGAACATACGAACCCAGGTCCTACTACTTCAAAGTCAACACCTGACTCCCTGCGCAAGACTGGATCTCAGCAAGGAGAGAATTAACAGCAGTTTAAGGCAGACAAGTAACTTTCCTACTGCAAAATTTTTGAATAAACTCCAGATTCCTAACTTACAAGTGTCCTTGATCTTAAAATTGCCAACAGTTCAGTCTCTGGGCTGCAAAACCTTTGCTAGCTTGCCTGGTTTAACCACCTTGTAGGAACTATTTCTGCCGAAGATGTTATGCAATATCAGCTAAAAGTGAAAATAACCCTGTGACTAAAATAAAGTAGCTATAAATATGCCTTTAGTCTGAGCAAGTACTTTCTTCGCACAAAAACTGAAGACTAGGGGAAATGTGCCTTGCTCGGTGGAAGAAATTAAATTAAATTAGGAAGGGTGTTCACAGATAGATAACAGAGATACTGTAGGTAGGTAGGCAGGCAGACACAAAGATGTACAGACAGGTAGGGTAAGTAAATAGGGAGGGAGGGAGGGAGGGAGGGAGGGAGGTGGATAGATGGATAGAGATAGATAGCAATAGCACTTAGACACCGCTTCACAGTGCTTTGCAGCCCTCTCTAAGCAGTTTACAGAGTCAGCATATTGGCCCCAACAATCTGGGTCCTCATTTTACCAATCTCAGAAGGTTGAGTCAACCTTGAGCCAGTGAGAATCGAACTGCCAAACTTCTGGCAGCCGGCATTCAGCAAAAGTAGCCTGCAGTACTGCATTTTAACCACTGCGCCACCACGGCTCTAGGTGGATGGAAGATAGGTAGATAGGTAGGTAAGTAAGTAGGTAGATAGATAGATAGATAGATAGATAGATGGATGGATGGATGGATGGATGGATGGATGGACGGACAGACAGATAAACAGACAGACAGACAGAATAATGGATAGAGATAAGTAGATAGGTAGACAGACAACAGATAAAGGGAGGGAGGGAGATAGCAATAGCAGTAGCACCTAGACTTATATACCACTTCACAGTGCTTTACAGCCCTCTCTAAGTGGTTTACAGAGTCAGTATATTCCTCCCCCCAAAAAAATCTGGGTCCTCATTTTACCGACCTTGGAAGAATGGAAGGCTGAGTCAACTTTAAGTCAGTCAGGACTGAACTGCTGGCTATGTGAGCAGAGTTAGCCTACAATACTGAATTCTAAGATATAAGCTAGGTAATGTACCTTCTTTGCAAATTTGCAAAGTTGTAAGATCCATTCCAACTTTGTTATTCTGAGTTAAAAAAAATATATATATTGTCGGAGAGAGCAGGAGCTTTTGGGAAGGGCTGCTGAGTCATTGAATAAACCTTAAAGCAAAACACAATAATGAAATGTAGCTAAAGTAGCTTCCTGCTGAATTAGCCATGACAGCTACTAGATAAGCAAACCTGACTGTTATATGATGTTTACAGACAAAATGGATTCACTTAGCTTGTCAAGAAGTCACGAAGGTCCAGATTTTGTCAGCTGTGCCAGAAAACAGACATTGTTTACTCTGTGAGTAAAGGACGCAGCACAAACTCATCAAATCTACTGATGGGATCCTGGATGAATTGTACCATTTCAGATTGCAGGTTGAAAATCACCACAATAATAGATGTTGCAATTCTTCCCATTTATCATGGATATTTTTTTTTTTTTCTCTCTCTCTCTCTAGTCTTTCTTTCTCCTGATGGTAAATTGCTGTATTTGCCCTGCTCTGCCCTTGAGGGAAATTTGGAACAAATGCCCTCTAAAACTTTTACAAACATAAATAGCTCAAGACACATCTGTAATTTAGATAGAATTAGCTTCTGTAAAAGTAAGAATAGAAAAAACAAAGTCCACCATCGGTTTCAGTGGGAATGTACTGGATGGACTTGTGGCAGTCAGCTTCAAACAAGTTTCAGGATGAAATTAATGTCGGATTTTTCCTGATCAAAAATTGCCTGCCTCCACTCAAAAATAAATTTGCAGAGAAAGTACATTAGTGAAAGATGATTCAAACAGAAATAGATACACTAGTGGGACAATACAGAAAAATTATGAACAACTCACTCCTACCGGTGCATGCTGATCTTACTCATTTATCAGCTGGAAGTTTTAAATCAATCAATCAATCAATCAATCAATCAATCAATCAATCAGAATAGAGCTGGAAGGGACCTTGGAGTCTTCTAGCCCAACCCCCTGCTCAGGCAGGAAACCCTACACCATTTTGGACAAATGGCTGTCCAGTCTCTTCTTAAAAACTTCCAGTGTTGGAGCATCCACCGCTTCTGGAGGCAGGTTGTTCCACTGGTTAATTGTTCTAACTGTCAGGAAGTTTCTCCTTAGTTCTAGGTTGCTTCTCTCCTAGATTAGTTTCCATCCGTTGCTTCTTGTCCTGCCTTCAGGTGCTTTGGAGAATAGGTTGACCCCCTTCTCTTTGTGGCAGCCCCTCAAATATTGGAATACTGCTATTATGTTCTCCCTATTCCCTCTTTTCTCTAGACTCGCGATACCGAAATCCAGAAAAAACCCCCCCGGCACTTGCACAACATCTGCCCAACAACTTGTAGCATCATTTCCCAATGGAAAGCCAAAGAGGTGGCTGAGACCCCCAGACACGGGAAGACGTATAAGTGACCCCCCAAAAAGGGTGCCTGACTTTGAACTACCACACCAGCAATTGACAATTGAATAGGATTTGCACCTCACATGGCATCTGCCAGAACTCTCTGTGTAAATGGGGCCTGGTATCCTCCCCTCAGTGAGACTGCGGGGTCCCACATCAAACAGTAAGTCACATCGTGCCCGACTGTAAGCTGAGGGTCAAGGCTGAATTGCTAAGATGCTTGCTAACCTCTGTCGCTATTCAACTTGCCATAGAGAGCCTGGGAAAGAAACAAGAGTTTCACGAAGCCATCCATGGACCATGAGACCCAAGGTCACAAAAACAGATGTCTCACGGAGAAGTGGACCATTCTCATAACAAACAGAAAGGATGTGATTGGGTAACGTGAACACATGGTGTATGGGGGTTATGAGAAGCCATTGTTAACTAACCAGATGTTCACACGGGAAAACTAGAATTGATGTATATTCAACAAAGATCATCTCTTATGGCACCTCAAGACTGTAGAGTTTCTTTAGTATTGAATTAGTCAGCCAGACAGTTGAAACTGAAAGGATATATCAGTCCAGTATCTGATTTTTAAAAAATATAAACGATGCTGCGCTTCAGTGGCCTAGACCAGGGGTAGGCAACCTTGGCTCTTTTATGACTCATGGACTTCAACTCCCAGAATTCCTGTGCCAGCATGGGGGAACTATGGCCCCTTCATGATTTGTGGACTTCAACTCCCAGAATTCCTGAGCCATCATGGCTTAGCTTGGAAACCTCTCCCTTTCCCCTCAGCATGGCTGGCTCAGGAATTCTGGGAGTTGAAGTCCACAAGTCATAAAAGAGCCAAGGTTGCCTACCCCTGGTTTAAACACTGATATTTAAACACAGATTTTTTTCAACATTTATATTTTATTATGTTTTACTAATCTAGGTGAATTGTTAATATATATTGCTAGTCCATGTAAGATATGCCATACACTAACAAAGAAACAAATAAATAAGTAGTTGCAATTAAAAAGAGCTTACATTGGGGATATTTGTATTTGAAAAGTCTAAATAAGCAATAACCAACTAATTAGCTAACTAACCATAACAATAAATGATAGAGTGATTTGATTTTTCGTTCCAAAAAGATGATGGATAGTTTAGATTTAATATTAGATGTATGTGCAATGTATACAGGAGGATACATAAAAAAATCTCTCTGTTCTATTACCTGAAATGCTTATGAACCTTTCTATAGATTTCATTTAGTTTACAAATCTGCTAGAGCAGATTTAAAAAATACCAAAACCATTTTAAAAAAATAAAAATTGGCTCACTCATCCCATTTATGTACCTATGGAGTTATTCTAGATGCATCCATTTGGTAGCAGCTGCAGTAATGCAAAATTAATTAATGAGCCTTATGACAACATTGGGTTTTTGTCATGGGGAAAATAGAGGAGGAAGGAGCATTATGCATGTTTGCTTCCTTGAGACTGATAAAAGTAATAAAGGTGGGATAAAAATCTAATAAAAACAAATTGGCATTGACAAATTCTCCATCAGTCAATTGCAAAAGGCAGCTTCACTTGGAGCAACTTACAGCCTGCCACGATACCTCTAACACCCGTCAAACATCCACATCTGCCTATCCCCAGGTCCTTGAGAAGGATGATATAGGTGATTGATTAAAAATGCCAAATTCATTCTGAACATCTGGCTGACTCTGCTGCGAACCACAATAATAAATGAATAAGATCTGCTCTCTAGACCACAGTCACCAAATCCTGGAGCCCAACAATACGCAATAAAACGTGACTCAGCCAATTCAGATTTATTCAACATTAAACTCATGCCATCCTCAACCACAACTGAACCCCAATTTTCTGTTGCTAAGCAAGATACGGATTTTGCCCCATTTCACAACTTTTCTTGCCACAGTCGTTAAGCGAATCACTGCAGTTGTTCAGTTAGTAACACGGTTGTTAAGTGAACCTAGCATCCTCCATTGACTTTGTTTGTCAGAAGGTCGCAAAAGGGGATCACGTGATCCTGGGATACTGCAACCATCGTAAATTTGAGCCAGAATAGAATAGAATAGAATAGAATAGAATATGAATGGAAAAGAGAAGGCAGAACAGAACAGAATAGAAGCTGGAAGGGACTTTGGAGGTCTTCTAGTCCAGCCCCCCGCTCAAGCAGGAGAACCTATACCATCTCAGACAAGTGACTGTTCAGTCCTTCTTAAAAACCTCCAGTGATGGAGCACCCACGATTTCTGAAGGCAAGCTGTTCCCCTGGTTAATTGTAAATCAAGCACTACTGGCATATTTGAGAACAAAATATATTAGATTTTCCTTCACCCAATTGTTAAGCATCATGGATGCTGGGGGGGGGGCTTCTTTGACTCTGCCTTCTGAGGGATTCCTCCCCTTACAGTGTTTCTCAACCTTGACAATTTTAAGGCATGTGGACTTCAACTCCCAGAATTCCACAGCCAGCAATGCTGGCTGTGGAACTCTGGGAGTTGAAGTCCACATGCCTTAAAATTGTCAAGGTTGAGAAACACTGCCTTTAGGCCAACTTCTGCTCTAAAGATTAACCCTCAAGGTTTTGATCCGGGGCCAACGTGAGCAGACAAAGGCCATTGTGCTCCTGTCATATAAAGCATTGGAGACAAAGCTTGAGGCAGTTCCCCTTTCAGCCAGGAAGGGCTATAACTCCACAGAAGGACATGAGCTTTGCATGTAAAAATAAAAAAAAAAATCAAATATCCTGAGAAATCTATTTTCAAAGCCAGGCGGGACCAACCTCTTTCCTTCAAGAAAGTCTTCCATCCGTTGTTTCTTGTCCTGCCTTTGGGGGCTTTGAAGAATAGGTCCACCCCCTCTTCTTTGTGACAGCCCCTTAAATATTGGAAGTCTAACGCAGTGGTTCTCAACCTTTTTAATGCCGCGACCCCCAACCGGTCGTAAGTCGAGGACTACTCAACCCGTCGTAAGTCAAGGACTGCTCAACTGGTGCAGCACCGTTTGCAGAATGGGACTTTTGGCAGGCTCAGCAGGGCAGAGACAGCCTGGACAATTCCTATTGGCCTTTGAAAGCCAATAGAATTAGACTCTATTCAAGAGAGTCTATTCTATTGGCTTTCAAAAGCCAATAGAATAAAAGGGAGTAGCACAGCCAAGGAAAAGGGGGAAAAAATGGCGGACTGCGTTATTTGGCGACCCCCGTGAAATGGTCGTTCGACCCCAAATGGGATCCCGACCCACAGGTTGAGAACCACTGCTCTAACAGAAGATACTCAGAACCTTTTAAAGAATAGTTAACAGCATTGGGTATGTTCAGGCCTTTATTTGCTTATATGTATTCACTGCCCAGCTCCAAAGATTCCAGAGAATTTACAACAATACTTTTTAAAACAGAGGGGAACGCTCGCCATTAGGATCCTGCCTGTCCCATTCTGGATCGCCTAAAATATATTGGGCCAGATGCTCTGAGGTCAGAATTGGTCATGACAGGTCTGGATTATTTTGTCATGGATCATTTGGTATGCCCTCTGTCAAGTGAAGTAATGAGAACGCAACATGCAATCATTTTGCGAGGTTAATTGATTTTTCTGGGGAGAGAAGAATCTCAGAATCTCATCAGGGTCTCCCTGATGATTAAAAAAAAACCCCAAAAACAGAATAAAATGTCCTTCTAAAATGAAGTTGACCAATAGCCCTCTTGTTGAAATTCCAGGATTCTTAACACTTTTTAAAGCATTTTTTTTAATGCAAAAGTCAAGAATGGGCTCTTTTTCGGTGGCAAAGATCACTCTTAATAGCTTTTTCAAAAGGCAACTGGATATAATAATAATAATAATAATAATAATAATAATAATAATAGTAATGATGTTTGATAAAGTTTCACAAGAAGGAGAAGAAGCAGAAAGAAGAAGCAGAAAGAGGAGGAGGAGGAGGAGGAGGAGGATAGAGAATGGAGCTGGAAGAGACCTTGGAGGTCATCTAATCTAACCCTCCTGCTCAAGCAGGAGAACCTATACCATTTCAGATAAGTGACTGTCTAATCTCTTCTTAAAAATCTACAGGTCCTTGGTAAGGACTTGATAGGTAGACAAAAATGCCAAATCCAGTCTGAACATCTGGCTGACTGTGAGATGATCAATAATAATAATAAGGTTTGATAAGGTTTCACAAGAAGGAGAAGCAGAAAGAAGAAGCAGAAAGAAGAAGTAGAAAGAGGAGGAGGAGGAGGATAGAGAATGGAGCTGGAAGAGACCTGGGAGGTCATCTAATCTAACCCTCCTGCTCAAGCAGGAGAACCTATACCATTTCAGATAAGTGACTGTCTAATCTTTTCTTAAAAATCTCCAGTGAGCAGCCAAGATTTCTGGTGGCAAGCTGTTCCACTGCTTAATTGTCCTCACTGTTAGGAAGTTTCTCCTTAGTTCTGACTGCTTGTCACAAGGTCACAAATGGGGATCACATGACACTGGGACACTGCAACTGTCATAAATATGAGTCAGTTGGGCTAAGTGTCTGAATTTTCATCACGTGACTGTGGCGATACTGCAACAGACCTAAGTGTGAAAAGGTAACTTTTTCAGTGGCTTTTTATCTTTTAAACCATCACTAAACAACTGTTGTAAGTTGAGGGCTATCTTGTATAGTAAATCAAGAAACGAACTGCAGAGATTGCTGAAAACTTCTATGAATGTTGCTGTCGTAGTCCTTGATTTAGGACTGGTTGTTTAAAAGGTTTTTACAAACTTGCGACACCAAAAAAATAAAAAAATAAATAGATTCAGAGTTCTGATGGCTTCCCTGTGGTCATGAGGTCAACATTGCATTTTTGGGCACTTGGCAACCAGCCCACATTTGTAGGAATTTGCAGCATCCCTTTGCCACTTGAGCGTGATTTGTGATTTTTCCTTTTTTGTCAGAAACCAATGTTTTACTTCTGGCTTCTACCAAAACCTGTCCATTGCAGAGAATGGATTCCCTTAACCATTACATCAAAATAAGTCATAAAATTGGGTTGGTCATGTAATGACCTGCTTAATGACCAGTATGACTTCACTTAAATATGAGCCAGCTGTGTGCAGCAGCTGTCAAAAAAGCCAACACAGTGCTAGGCTGCATTAACAGAGGGATAGAATCAAGATCACGTGAAGTCTTAATACCACTTTACAAGGCCTTGGTAAGGCCACACTTGGAATACTGCATCCAGTTTTGGTCACCATGATGTAAAAAAGATGCTGAGACTCTAGAAAGAGTACAGAGAAGAGCAACAAAGATGATTAGGGGACTGGAGGCTAAAACATTTAAGGAACGGTTGCTGGAATTGGGTATGTCTAGTCCAGTGTTTCTCAACCTGGACCATTTTAAGGCATGTGGACTTCAACTCCCAGAATTCCACAGCCAGCATTGCTGGCTGTGGAATTCTGGGAGTTGAAGTCCACATGCCTTAAAATGGTCCAGGTTGAGAAACACTTGTCTAGTCTAATGAAGGAAGAGGGGGGACATGATAGCAATCTTCCAGTATCTCAGGGGCTGCCACAAAGAAGAGGGAGTCAAGCTATTCTCCAAAGCACCTGGAGGCAGGACAAGAAGCAAAGGATGGAAACTAACCAAAGAGAGAAGCAACCTGGAACCAAGGAGAAATTTCCTGATAGTTAGAACAATTAATCAGTGGAACAACCTGTCTCCAGAAGCTGTGAATGCTCCAACATTGGAAGTTTTTAAGAAGAGACTGGACAGCCATTTGAAATAGTATAGGGTTTCCTGCTTGTGCAGGGGGTTGGACTAGATGACCTCCAAGGTCCCTTCCAACTTTATTATTATTATTAGCTGTGAATGACTTATGACTATAATTCCAGGCTCAATTATGGTTGTAAGTCAAGGACTTCCTGTAACAGCATCTTGCAAAGCTTACTCCCTTGTTGATTTGGAAAAGGACATGGCCTGTGTCTATTGAGGCATCTCCTTTTACTCTCTATATCCGTTAAGCCTTTATGAAATGTGAAGTAAACTTCTGTTTTTTGAAAATGGACTATGGTTAATATGAGTTTCCCATATCAAAACAGCAGTAAAATGTCCAACATCAATGAAACTCCAAATGGAATCAAAGCTTGGCCAGCCATTTTGCAATTCAAAGGAGAACCACCTGCAAATTGTTGTGGTCCTGAAAATCACTTTTAAAAATTGTCAAAATCAGGCTGCCGGTCCACCCCAAATATTTCTCTTCTGTTGCTCTTGTATTCACTATTGTGCCAAAATGAATTTCCTTAGAACTCGGTGCTTTCAACAAACAGGACTCTGAGTCAGATTTTCTTTAAAGTGTACAAGTGGCAACCCTCTGTTAAAATTATTTGAAGGCCTTTTGCAGATGGAAATGCAGAAAGTAGTAATTTAATGATGCGCTGTTATTGGGATTTAATTTTTAAAAACAGCAACCAAACTGCTTCTAAGTTTTTAATAAGGTTATCCAGCATTTTAAAAGAGGCCAAGTCTTTCTAATGAACCATTCTGGCATTGTAGTATTTAAATTCAGTTTCATGTTTACAAAGGGTATCAAGTTTCTAGTCCTTAGCATCTAAACATGTACGCTAAGAGCCATATAGTTAAATTCCAACATAATCTTCTCCTCCTGATCAAAACCACATCCCGGGTAACTACAGAGCCCTTGTGCTGTGGCCACAATCTCAAGTCCCATTAGCCACAGCGAAAATGCTTTCCCATTCTTGGCATTCAAAGGTCTCCATCTGCATCAATCCTCTTTTTTGAAGACTTGTTTACTCTCTGGGTTGGGTGGATATTTGCTCCTGTTATGGGCAACAGACTGGGATCATGTCTGGATAGCAGCAAGAATACTCTGTGCACAAAAATGGAAGGATGTTTTGATTCCCACCATGGACGAATGGTTGATGGATTAAGTAGAGATGGCTAAATTCACTGCTTTGATTGAAGAAAAGAACACAATTACTATTGTTTCTACTTGAAAACCACTTTTGGATTTTGTGCTCGAGGGACAAAAATAAATGAAACTTTAATTTTGGGTTTTGCTTATGGGATGGGTTTGATATTACAAAAATGGCTAGTCTCTATTATTATGTAAAAGTAAAGAGTTGAGGTTATATGTTATGACCTTATTCTACTGCAGCAAAAAAGAGTCTGAAGTCAATGCTATTTTTTTTTCCTCTTCCCCATTTCCCCATAATTTTCATTTTATGTTATATTTCTGTAGTTTATATTTCGATAAGCGAATAAAAAGTTGAACTCAGAGAAAGTAGAGTCATGTCTGAATTGTAAGGTGTCAAGCCCCACCCAGCTTGGCAAAATCTAGGGAGCAAGAACTACACAAATCCTGATACAGTTGTTTAGTTCTCGTCTTACAGCTTACTTGATCTATTTTTTAAGCTAATCTGGGATAAAACGTTCCTATTGCATGTATAGCGACTTCATTAACTTTAGAATAGAATAGAGCTGGAAGGGACCTTGGAGATCTTCTAGTCCAGCCCCCTGCTCAAGCAGGAGAACTTATACCATCTCAGACAGGTGACTGTCCAGTCTCCTCTTAAAAACCTCCAGTGATGGAGTGCCCACGATTTCTGGAGGCAAGCTGTTCCACTGGTTAAATCTGTCTGTACGTTGTGAAATTAAAAAGTTTTCATCATGTCTTCTGACTGCTAGTTGGTGTTCATGCATGTGGCCAGGGTGGGTGCGGCCTACTGGGTGGGCATGGATGGAGTGGGTGTGGCCTACTGGGTGGGCGTAGCCAGCTCTATATCGTTCGCGTCAAGGGTGCCTGTGGGGGCCTGGGCAGGAGTGGGACAGATCTGAGAGTCCCTGGCAGAAGAGGGTGGGACCGGGGCAAGCACCAAGGCATGGTCAACTGGAGAAGCCTCACTCTTCATCTCAGACCTTGCGGGAGGGGGGGGGGCTTATGGAGCTAAGACTGAATGCGTTTCAGCATAGATGGCCACCACAAAATTGTACATTGGCTCCCGGCCGGCCTGGGCCAGGGCCAAGGCAGTGGGGGCCGTTTCCTCACTGTTTCCAGGATGGCTTCGCGGGCCACATGAAACCACTTTGCGGGCCACATCCGGCCCCCGGGCCTTGTGTTTGACATGTTTGCCTTATACCATTTCAGATAGGTGGCTGTCCAGTCTCTTCTTAAAAATCTCCAGTGATGAAGCCCCCACAACATCTGAAGGCAAAGCTGTTCCACTGGTTAATTGCCCTCACTGTTAAGAAGTTTCTCCTTAATTCCAAGTTGCTTCTCTCTTTGGTCAGTTTCCAACCATTGTTTCTTGTCTTGCCTTCTGGTGCTTTGGAGAATAGCTTGACTCCCTCTTCTTTGCAAAAAATTCAAAACCGTTCTCCCAAGATTTCTCTCTACCTGGACTAAGTTGAGGGGGATTTAGGTGTTATGGTGGACCCCCACCTCACTATGAGCCAGCAGTGTGCTAAAAAAGCCAACACAATCCTAGGCTGCCTCAACGGTGGGATAGCATTAATAACAGAAGTGATAGTAACACTCCGTACTGCACTAGTGAGAGTACCCTTGGAATATTGGGTCTAATTCTGGTCACCATGATACAGGAAAGATGCTGAGGCCCTAGAAAGAGTGCAGAGAAGGGCAATAGAGATGATAAGGGTTCTGGAGGCTGAATTGTACGATGAACAGCTAAGGCCGGGGTGTCAAATTCACAATGTCACATGACGTGTCGCGAGGTATTACGACTTTTCCTCCATTGCCGGCAGTGGGGTGGGCATGGTTTTAGCATGATGCATCCGGCCTGTGGGCTGGCAATTTGACACCCCCGGCTAAGAGAACTAGGTATGCTTAGCCTAATGAAGAGAAGGCTTAAAGGAGACCTAATAGCATCTTCCAATACTTGAAGATGTGCGTATAGTCCAGGCCATGGTTTTCCCAGTTGCAATATATGGCTGTGAAAGTTGGACCATAAGAAAGGCTGAGCACCAAAGAATGGAGGCCTTTGAACTCCGGTGCTGGAGAAGACTCCTGCGAGTCCCTTGGACAGCAAGGCGATCAAACCGGTCAGTCCTAGAGGAGATCAACCCCGACTGCTCTTTAGAAGGCCAGATCCTGAAGTTGAAACTCAACTACTTTGGCCACCTAATGAGAAGGAAGGACTCACTGGAGAAGGGCCTAAGGCTGGGAAAGATGGAGGACAACAGAAGAAGGGGACGACAGAGAATGAGATGGCTGGATGGAGTCACTGAAGCAGTAGGCGTGAACTTAAATGGACTCCAGAAGATGGTAGAGGACAGGAAGACCTGGAGGAACGTTGTCCATGGGGTCGCGATGGGTCGGACACGACTTCGCAGTTAACAACAACAACATACTTGAAAAGCCGTCACAGGGACCTGAGTGTTGATTTATTCCCCAAAGCACCAGAGGGCAGGACAAGAAGCAATGGGTGGAAGCTCCTCAGAGGAAAATCCAGCCTGGAAATAATGAGGAATTTCCTGACAGTGAGAATGATTACTCAGTGGAACAGCTTCCTGCTTTTTCTTCTACAAAAAAGAGAGAATCAGAGAGGGGGAAAAAAAAGAGAGTTGTTTTCTTCTCAAAAATATTTATGGAAATATTTTCAAGAGGTAAGAGACGCGGTGGCTTTATTTAAAGCCTTTTGGCCAAGTATCTGTGGCATGTTGATTAACAAGCCAGTTAAGTAGAGGTTGGATGGCACGACAGAGCGGGCTCAAAAAATCAACATCAAAGGGTGCTTGACGATGATCCTCATCAATCTGGAGAGAGCTATGGAGACGCAGCCAGTAAACAAAAAGTGCAACAGAGATCAATCACTTTGATCTGACTGCAATTAATCATGGAGAATCAGATGTGGGTTGAGTTTTGGGTGCTAACTTTGAGGGTGCACAATAACTGAGGAACCATGGGAATAAATAGATTCATATCAGTGGAGAATACCAGACTTACGACTGGTCACTTAGAAACCATTCAAAGTTATCTCAAAGGTGTTTTAAAAAAACTGGACTTTTTTGTTTTTGTTTGAAGACGGTTCACTTCCAAGAAGCTTCTTCAGCTCTGTCTGGATGGTGGGGAATGGAAGGATTTATACTCCTTGCAGATGGCTGGTCATTTGCCTTCTTTCTAGAGCAGCGGTTCGCACGAGCCTTTCACAGGGGTCGCCTAAGACCACTGGAAAACACATATTTCCAATGGTCTTAGCCAGGGCTTGTCAACCGCCTTCTCTCCCTCCTCCCCCTCTGCTCCACCTCACTTGTCTGTGGAAAATATTTAGCAGAAGTGCAAATCAGCTGTAGCCCAGTGCTGATCCTGGAGCTTCTGCTAACTTAGCAAGCGGCATGTCTTTCGGCGAAGCTAAGCAAGTAAGCTGGGCAGAGCTCTCTTCTATCTCTGCCTGTGCACAGGCAGATTTGCCGGCAGCAAAGCCCCCAGCCACGCTGGCAGCCTATCCCCCTCCCCTTGTCCCTTCCTGGGCATGGAGGGGGGGAGGAAGGAAGAGACGAAGAGGGAGGCAAGGAAGGAACAATGAGAGAGGGAAGGAAGGAAGGAACAATGGAAGGAGGGAAGGAAGGAAGGAAGGAAGGAAGGAAGGAAGGAAGGAAGGAAGGAAGGAAGGAACAATGGAAGGAGGGAAGGAAGGAAGGAAGGAAGGAAGGAAGGAAGGAAGGAAGGAAGGAAGGAAGGGACAAGGGGAGAGAGGGAGGGAAGGAGGAAGAGACTAAGAAGGAGGTGAAGGAAAGGAAGGAAAGAAGGAAGGGACAATGAGAGAGAGGGAGGGAAGGAGGAAGAGACTAAGGGAGGGTAAGGAAAGGAAGGAAAGAAGGAAGGAATGACAATGGGAGAAGGAGGGAAGGAGGAAGAGATTAAGAAGGAGGTGAAGGAAAGGAAGGAAAGAAGGAAGGGACAATGGGAAAAAGGGAGGGAAGGAGGAAGAACTAAGGGAGGTGAAGGAAAGGAAGGAAAGGAAGGGACAATGGGAGAGAGGGAGGGAAGGAGGAAGAGACTAAGGGAGGGGAAGAAAAGGAAGGAAAGAAGGAAGGAAGGAAGGAAGGAAGGAAGGAAGGAAGGAAGGAAGGAAGGAAGGAAGGAAGGGACAATGGGAGAGGGTGGGAAGGAGGAAAAGACTAAGAAGGAGGTGAAGGAAAGGAAGGAAAGAAAGAAGGGACAATGGGAGAGAGGAAGGGAAGGAGGAAGAGACTAAGAAGAAGGTGAAGGAAAGAAGGAAGGAAGGGACAATGGGAGAGAGGGAGGGAAGGAGGAAGAGACTAAGGGAGATGAAGGAAAGGATGAAAAGAAGGAAGGAAGGGACAAGGGGAGGGAAGGAAGGCAGGCACCCACCCCAGTCCCATCCCAGAGACCCACAGATTCCCCCCCCCCACAGGCACTCTGCAACCTGAGTGATCAGCTGGCCACGCCCCCTGGCCATTGATCACGTGACCCTGGGACACTGTGAACGTCATAAGTATGAATCAGTTGTCAAGCATCCGAATGTAAATCACATGACCCTGGGGATGCTGCAACAATCATAAGTGTGAAAAATGATCATAATTTGCTTTTTCAGTGCTGTTGTAACTTCTAACAGTCACTAAGCAAATTGTTGTAAGTCGAGAACTACCTATACTTTCCCATTTTTTCCTCTCTTTTTTTGGTCAAGTTTTTGATACCCCCCAGCCAGCTGGATGGGGGGTTGGGGGTCACCACAACATGAGGAACTGTATTAAAGGGTCGCGGCATTAGGAAGGTTGAGAACCACTGCATTAGAGATAGTTTTCTATTCTTTAAGGAAAAAAAAAACAAGAACCAATTAAGAGGTTAAAACTTAAATGTTCCTATTTTGACAGCAAAAATCCCCCCTCCCCCTTACTTCAATATCTGAGCTTTTTTTTTTAAGGCAGACTGATCAATAGATGGAGAGGGGGAAAAAAAACTTCCAAATTTCATATTGCAATCACGCAGCCATTGCTCTGAAAGGACAGCCCAGGCCAATGCTTTTAGCACAAGCCGAACCACTTTTCAATCAACTCACTCAATAAAACAGGCCAGGAAATGCATCCTCTTAGAGGCAGTAGGTAGTTAGAGAAAGTAGGTTTGAAAGCCATTTTGCTTTCTTCCCCACATTAAAAAAAAAAAAATCTCTCTTTTCAGTCCGGTAGGCCAAAAACAAAAACAAAAACAAAAAAAACCCCAACCAACCCAGATATCCTATTCCATTAAAAAGGTCATTGTCCTTGAACTGAAACTATGATGGTGATGGGATTTATTTATTTGATTTTTATCCCAGTTTTATTATGGGTTAGGGTTAGGGTTAGAGTTAGGTTTAAGGCAGTGGTTCTCAACCTTCCTTATGCCATGATCAGCTGTAGAGGCTCACCCCGATCCTGGACAAGAGGGAAGGAAGGAAGGACGGAAGGGACAAGGGGAAAGAGGGAGGGATGGAGGGACAAAGAGGGAGGCGAAAGGAAGGAAGGAAGGAAGGAAGGAAGGAAGGAAGGAAGGAAGGAAGGAAGGAAGGAAAGAAGGAAGGAGGGGAAAGAGGGGGGGAAAGAGGGACAAAGAGGGAGGCGATAGGAAGGAAGGAAGGAAGGAAGGAAGGAAGGAAGGAAGGAAGGAAGGAAGGAAGGAAGGAGGGGAAAGAGGGAGGGAAGGATGGACAAAGAGGGAGGCGAAAGGAAAGAAGGAAGGAAGGAGGGGAAAGAGGGAGGGAAGGAGGGACAAAGAGGAAGGTGAAAGGAAGGAAGGGAGGAAGGGACAAGGGGGAGAGGGAGGGAAAGAGGGACAAAGAGGAGGTGAAGGAAAGGAAGGAGGGAAGGGACAATGGGAGAGGGAGGGAAGGAGGAAAGACCAAGAGGGAGGGAAGGAAAGGAAGTTCCAGTCAGCAGAGGCTTGGCAGCCCGGCTGCCGAGGAACAGAAGAGCGCAAAGCCAAGGAGAAGAAGATGGAGGTTTCCTCCCAAAGGGGGCTCCTTTTCTCCACCCCTTCCTTGGATTTGTGGGGAATTTCTCATCACCAATGCTGACAGGTGATCCTTCGAGCCCACCACGAGCTTTCTCGCCCCCTTTGCTTCTCCCCCCTGCTTTCATGAGGATTGTGGCGCCCCCGGGAAGCCAATCGTGCTTTGAAGCTTAGGAGAGGAGGAGGAGTCCCTTCCTCCTTCCCTCCCTGTCCAGCCCCGGCAGGCTCGACACGAACGGGCGGAGGAGTCGAGGATGGGCGGGGTGGCAAGGGAGACCGGCGGCCGTTGCCAGACCTCCCGGCTGACAAGCGCAAGTTTGGGGGTCACCAGTTGACGGGCGCAGGAGTTGGGTGCTGCGGCGGCCTCCCCTTCGCTGACCTGTGTGCACGAGAAGAAGTCAATCCGGTTGCCGCACAATGAGTCTCTGGGGAGGGCGGGGCCTTGCTCTGCGCCTGCGCTCTTCATGCGCCCCCTGCAAGGCACATTTGGTAGAGTTCGTGCAGACTGCCACCAAGCAGCATATTTTCCACAAACAAGTGAGGTGAAGCAGAGAGGGAGGAGGAAGAGAAGGCGGTTGACAAGCCCTGCCTAAGACCATCGGAAACATGTGTTTTCCGATGGTCTTAGGCGACCTCTGTGAAAGGCTCATGTGACCCCCAAAAGGGTTGCGACAAGGTTAGTGTTAGTGTTAAGGTTAGAGTTAGGGTTAGGGTTAGATTTAAGTTTAGGGTTAGGGTTAGGGTTAGGTTTAAGGTTAGTGTTAGTGTTAGTGTTAAGGTTAGAGTTAGGGTTAGATTTAAGTTTAGGGTTAGGGTTAGGGTTAAGTTTAAGGTTAGTGTTAGCGTTAGGATTAGCATTAGGATTAGGGTTAGGGTTAAGGTTAGGGTTAGGGTTAGGGTTATGGCAATGTAGTGGTCAGCAGCTTTCTGAAGAACTTGAGAGTCCAGCTGGGCAAATCCGGAGACTCAAGCGGACGATTTCAGGTCAAACAGAACTTTATTTGGCCAATTGAAGTACTGGGTGGAACACTGTCTGAAACGCTGGCAGCTGCGTTCAGAAGTTCCACACAGTGGTCAGTTAGGCACTTCTATTTATACACAGATAACGACCAATCACAATGTGACACTTGTAGACACACAGAATGTTAACCAATCATTTATCTTTGGTTCTTTCCATTGTCTCTGGGTGATCTTTCTACCTCCACAAAATGGCGTCTCTAGTGTACAGAAGCAAATGGCATTTATTACGTCAATAACAAGAATAATCTTTTGTACAGTCCCTATAGCAAATTTACATAGTATTCCTTCCTCTTCCTATTTTCCCCACAACAACAATCCTGTGAGATGGGTTCAGCTGAAATAGAGGGACTGATGCAAAGTCACCAGGCTGCCTTTCATGGCTCAGGTGGGACTAGATCTCACAGTTTCTAGTGATTGGCCCAAAGTCACCCAGCTGACTTTCATACCTAAGGCAGGATTAGAACTCACAGTCTCCTGGTAATTGGCTAAGGCAGGGGTCTTCAAACTTGGCTCTTTTATGACTTATGGACTTCAACTCCCAGAATTCCTCAGCCAGCATGCCTGGCTGAGGAATTCTGGGAGTTGAAGTCCACAAGTCATAAAAGGGTCAAGTTTGAAGACCCCTGGCCTAAGATCACCCAGCTGACTCTATGCCTAAGGTGGGACTAGAACTCAGAGTCTCTTGGTGATTGGGCCGAAGTCACCCAGCCAGCTTTCATACTTGAAGCAGAATTAGAACTCACAGTTTCCTTGCACCATAACCACTAGATCAAACTGTTCAGGAAGCCTCCAACGTTTCTTTAGGTTCTGACTTTTTACAACAGATACAATAAGAGGGAATCTGAGTAAGGGAAGGGAGCAAGTCCCTTATTTCCTTGAGTCTTTGAGTCCAACACCCTGCGCAAAGTAGAATAGAATACAAAATAACAGAGTTGAGGGACCTTGGAGGTCTTCTAGTCCAACCCCTTGCCCATGGCAGAAACACTACACTAATCCAGATAAGTGGCTGTTTTGTCTCTTCTTCCAGTGATGGAGCACCCACAACCTCTGGAGGCAAGTTGTACCACTGATTAATTGTTCTCACATAATATCTCTTGGCATTCATCTGGCTGAGAGCACCCATCGACCCAAATCTGATCACTATTTAGATGGCCATGATTTTATTATATAAAATAATGTGAACTAAGGAGAAACTTCCTAACAGTGAGGACAATGAACCAGTGGCACAGCTTGCCTTCAGAAGTTGTGGATACTCTATTGCCCGGAAGTTTTTAAGAAGAGACTGGACAGCTACCTGTCTGAAATGGTATAGGGTCTCCTGCTTGAGCAGGGGGGGTTAGACTAGAAGACCTCCAAGATCCCTTCCAACTCTGTTTTTCTATATTCTGTGTTCTAGATGGCCATTATTTCATAGAAGTGAAGTTGAGTATTTCTTGAAGAAAATGCCTTTAATATTATCCATCCTAAGCATTCATAAAAGCTTCAAGGAAATCAGAAATACCACGATTATAGTTAGAAGACAAAAGATGGAATCTTCTATATTATGTGATCACTATAATGTGGAATAATGAACCATCACTAGAATAATGATGTGTCTGCATAATTACTGGAATAGTGCTGTGTTAATAGTATGTGACTAACCTAATGCGCATTGCACTTGGATACAATGTATGTAGCAAACTCTCCATTGTATACCCCTGAGAAACGAACCTAATGTGTATTTCAATGTATAAAAGTATAAAAGTATAAAACTGAAGTCTGAACCCGCCCTCGGTGTTGTGTATTTCAATGTGTATTCCTTTGTTCCTGAGAAAAGGAAAGTATAAAACTGAAGTCTGAACCCGCCATCGGTGTTGTGTATTTCAGTGTGTATTCCTTTGTTCCTGAGAAAGGGAAAGTATAAAACTGAAGTCTGAATCCACCCTCCGGGTTCAGAATTGCTTGTTGTTATAGCTTCTGAACCTGCGCAATAAATCTCTCTGCTAAAACCCTCTGGAATTCCTAAGAGTTCTTTTGTTTTCCACAAGAACTACAGACTTGAACCTCTTTCAAAAGGAGGGAGCAAATACAAACATGTGAGGGATGCACGAAAATGACACTCTGTGGGTCATAGGACCTGGTGTGATCTAACACTGGTCCATGATACATCCGAGTTCCAGAAAATTGTTGAAGAAAGTTTCAGGAGAAATGTGGATTTAGATAAAGGCTGCTTTGCCAGCTCAGCTACCACTGCCCAACAGACTCTATTTAATTGCTCTTTCTTGATGATAATGAGCTTTATGTCCATCCAAATCAGATCAAAGCTGGGTCTGATTGCACTTTAAAGATTCCTCTTGTAATGATTATGCCTAGTTTCTCCATCTCTGAAGACACCCGCCATAAAATCTCCTCCCTTCCCTTAATGAACAAATGAATAAATAAATATTTTAAAAAGTGGGGTTTTTTGGGCCAATTTGATAGAAGGGCTAAATTCATTCCTATTGCCTCACTAGCAGCTAGGTGAATAACAGGTCTCCTTGCTAGCATGAGGAAATGGGGCTGGGGAAAATAGTAAATACATTAAAGAATGCGTGGCATATTATCCAGCAGCAATAGCTCATGTTAACATGAGAAAGGACTTACTAAGACATGGACTCCTTCTCCTTTATCCTCCTCCTCCTCCTTTCTCCTTTCTCCTTTATCATCTCCTCCTCCATCTCCTCCTCCTCCTCCTCCTCCTTTCTCCTTCCTCCTTCATCATCTCCTCCTCCTCCATCTCCTCCTCCATCTCCTCCTCCTCCTTCTCTTCTTCTTCCTCTTCTTCTTCCTCCCCCTCCTCCTCCTCTTCCTCTTCCTCCTCCTCCTTCCTCCTCCATCATCTCCTCCTCCTCCATCTCCATCTCCTTCTCCTTTATCATCTCCTCCTCCATCTCCTCCTCCTCCTCCTTTCTCCTTCCTCCTTCATCTCCTCCTCCTCCTCCATCTCTTCCTCCTCCTCTTCTTCTTCCTCTTCTTCTTCCTCCCCCTCCTCCTCCTCCTCCTCCTCTTCCACCTCCTCCTTCCTCCTCCATCATCTCCTCCTCCTCCATCTCCATCTCCTCCTCCTCCTCCTCTTCTTCCTCCTCCTCCTCCTCCATCTCCTCCTCCTCCTCCTCTTGGCCAATTCCCCAGAGCTTCTAACAACAAGGCCAGGGCCAACCCAATAGGAACTAGATTATGTGTGTAGCACCTCTGTTCCAGCACTAAGCCATGATTCACCCATCTTTAATTTGTTGACACTGGGAAGCTGCCTTAAACTAGAAACCAACTTAGCAAGGTTTATTCGCCTCCTCAATGCATTATCCTGTTAGTTAGACCCGCATATTCTCCCTGCTAAAATCTGAGTGGTATAGCACTGTTGTTTCTCGAGATGTTATTGATGGAACTGAGATGAAATCCTTCAATTAACCAGGAACCTTTTATCTGAAAGCTTGCCGAGGACTCAAGTTCTAAACTAGTTGTTTACTGTGGCATTCCCCATGGTGAAGACAATCTTTGATTCAGCTTTCCCTCCCATTAATTCCTTGCTTTGACTCCTACCTCTATTGTTTCATCTGCAATTTTCCGCCTTTCTTTTAAGATCTAGGTCATCCGTTTTTCTGTCACCTGCCAAGGTCCAGTTTTACCTGTTAATGAGGAAAGGAATCAGCAGGAAAGCCACTCAATGAATGGAGTGTGATAAAAAAAATAATATTCAGCACAATATAAAATGGGACACTTGACAAAAAAAAAAGAGCACTAACTCACCACAACACTTAATGATATTTAAGCCATGGTCAAATAATTATCCCCAAAACATAGAAAAGGGCAGAACTATTTGGAAGGATTTGCATTTGACACATAAGTTGGATTTTCTTTCTTTCTTTCTTTCTTTCTTTCTTTCTTTCTTTCTTTCTTTCTTTCTTTCTTTCTTTCTTTCCCTTCCTTCCTTCTCTCTCTCTCTCTTTCTTTTTCCTCTCTTCCTCTCTCTCTCTCTTTTCCTTCCTTCCTTTCTCTCTCTTTTTTTTCTCTCTTTCTCTTTCTTTTTCTTTCTTTCTCTCTCTCTCTTTTTCTTTCTTTTCCTTTCTTTTCCTTTCTTCTTCTTCTTCTTCTCTTTCTTTCTTTCTTTCTTTCTTTCTTTCTTTCTTTCTTTCTTTCTTGTCTAATTCTGATATAAAAGCAAAATTAGGGGGTCAAAGCAAGATTTACATTTTGAGGTCACATCGAACATGTTCTCCACTTTTATTTATACAAGAAAGCAACATATGCTATTACAAATATTTCTGCCCTCGTCCACTTCACACATCCTGTCCTCCCTTACTTTTCTACCAGAAGGGTAATAGAAGACAATTAGCAGGAAAAAAAATATTTTTTCTCATTTGGAGAAAGGTGCTCTGGGCATGTTACATTAACCACTGTGGGATCTTTTTTAGGAAATTGCTTTATCTCTAATGGAACCTATCACCTCACTGCTCCCTTCCCTTTACCTGTACTGCGCTCCTATGCCCTTCCAAGAAGCTGGGAAGGCTGATGGAACAAGAGGTGAGGAGGAAAGAAAACAACCACTTCACACAGACAGATAACACACACCACAGACACATACACCACAGAAATACACACATTGTTGAAGTTGCTCACCATTTATATATCACAGAGGTCTTCAAACTTGGCCCCTTCATGACTTGTGGACTTCAACTCCCAGAATTCCTCAGCCAGGCACGCTGGCTGAGGAATTCTGGGAGTTGAAGTTCACAAGTCATGAAGGGGCCATAGTTCCCACATGCTGGCTGAGGAATTCTGGGAGTTGAAGTCCACAAGTCATGAAGGGGTCATAGTTCCCCCATGCTGGCTGAGGAATTCTGGGAGTTGAAGTCCACAAGTCATGAAGGGGCCATAGTTCCCCCATGCTGGCTGAGGAATTCTGGGAGTTGAAGTCCACAAGTCATAAAAGGGCTACATTTGAAGACCCCTGATATATCATTTACAATCAATGACTCTGTTTTCTTTCTGTTGGTCTTTGATGCACTAAGGCTGAGATCCATATTTTTTCATAGATTACAGAGTTCCTGTAATGTTGGCTGCAATTCATTCATGTTCTCAGCTACTAATACCCATATAGAACAACAGAGTTGGAAGGGACCTTGGAGGTCTTCTAGTCCAACCCCAGACAATTTTTCAAATGTTATTTATTCTCCTGTAAAAGAGATGGGGGCACGGAGGGGAGAGGAATGGGAAAACGCCCCATGGCCAACATGTCACATGATGATAGACCACGGCCAACTCACTGCGGGACAACTCAACGCTGTTATTTAATTTTTGAAAATTATTTTAAAAATTATTTTAATACATGCAACTGGCATGTATTTACAGCAGCTGAAGCACTCCAGGATTATGTGATCATCATATGTGACCTTCCCAGCCACCTTTCCAGAAGCAAAGTCAATGGAGAAAGCCACCTTCACTTAACAGCCACCGGATTCGCTTAACAACTTGAGTTATTCGCTTAACAACCATCTTAAAAAAAAGGTTGAAAATGGAAATCCTGTTTCCAATTGTGGTCGTAAGTCGAGGACTACCTCAGTGGACATGTGGTTCCAACATCCAGCACTCTGAACATGGGATCAATTTCTTCTCTCCTTCTCTCCTCCTCTGTCCAGGTAGTCCTCGACTTATGTCCACAAATGAGCTCAAAATGTATGTTGCTAAGGGATACAGCAGTTAAATCAATGTTTGCTCTGTTTTACGACCTTTCTTGCCAAGTGAATCGCTGCAGTTGTGAAGTTAGTCACACGGTTGTTAAGTGAATCTGGCTTTTCCCCATTTATTTATTTATTTATTTATTTATGTGACTTATATACCGCTTTAAGTGCAAGCACTCTCTAAGCGGTGTACACCAGTAAGCAATGTATATATATATTTACATTGCCCCCAACAATCTGGGTCCTCATTTTACCTACCTCGGAAGGATGGAAGGCTGAGTCAACCTTGAGCCGGTGAGATTTGAACCGCTGACCTGCTGAACACAGTCAGCTAAAGTGGCCTGCAGTACTGCACTCTAACTGCTGCGCCACCTCCACCATTGACTTTGCTTGTGAGAAGGTCATGTGGGAAGAATCCAGAAAAAGAAATATTTTGAGAAATATTAAAAAGGCAGAATATATTTCCCCAAAGGAACCAACCTCCCGCCCCCAAATCTCTCTGCCCCAAACAGAAGCCAGGTCTTCAGAAATGCAGATGTGATAATCTTGTCAGAAGGATTGGAGCCAGGAATCTGGGATTAGAAAGAAAGATCCCTAGAATCAACAATCCCTCACACCAAAAAGTCCAACAGTCATCAGCCACAGCCCCAGGGAAGCAGGATATGACCTTTGAGACATAATAAGATTAACCCACCACCCTCAGAATACCAGAAAGGCACATTCAGACTCAGGTCAAAGTTCATGCCACAGGAACAACTCCAAACAAAAGCCCAAGAAGGTATAAAAACCCACCACTCCCAGCTACATGTCGTCAGTTTTCCCAGAGCCATCTTTCTGTCTGGCTCTCCTCTTCAATAAACTGCAACATTCTTTCTAAAGCAGTCTCCGTTTTGTTTATTCCCAGCTTGGACTGGACCCTGGTGAAGATTTTTCTTTCAACAGTCGCAAAAGGGGATCGCATGACCCTGGGACACAGCAACCGTCATAAACATACGCCAGTTGCCAAGCATCTGAATTTTGATCATGTGACCCATGGATATTCTGCAATGGTCGTAAGTATAAAACAATAGTCATAAGTCCCTTTTTTCAGGGATGCCATTTTGAACGGTCACTAAATGAACTTTTGTCATTTGAGGACTGCCTGTGTATGGGAAACAAAAGGAAGCAGCATGCTGAAATACACTCAGAATAGCAGAGTTGGAAGGGACCTGGGAGGTCTTCTAGTCCAACCCCCTGCTCAGGCAGAAGACTTTATAGCATTTCAGACAAGTAGCTGTCCCATCTCTCCTTAAAAACCTCCAGTTTTGGAGCACCCACAACTTTTGGAGGCAAGTCGTTCCACTGATTAATTGTTCAGCTATCATCCTTCTCCGAAGACAAGCCAGGCGGGCATATTTTAATCAGAAAGCTGCAGACTTTCTAAAATACTTGGCTATAAATCTCAATTAGCTTCATTGCCACTTGATATCCTCCAGCCCCACCCAGGCTCCGGTGTTTAAGAACTGATGGTTATCAAGGATGGAGGATCGCTGCAGGTAAAACAGCACAGATATCACACGAGCAAAGCATGAATGTTGTCTGATTAGTGTAATTAAAGCTCCTGCAATTAAACAGCTTTCTCATTTAAATGGAAATATTTGCAAGGGGTTGGGGGAAAAAAAAAAGAAACTTGTAAAAGCAAATTAGGCTTTCAGAAGCTGGTTTTCTGTCTCTTTCTCTGGCTAACGTGTTGGTTGCCAGAAAAGGTTTAACAGATAATGTTTATTTGTGGAGGGTCGTGTCATTTTTAATTATTGTCAAGACAGATTTCTCTTTTCAGGACAGATTTCTATGCCAGGAAATGTTTTTTATTTATTCATTTTTATCACACCTTCGTTACTTGATAAGAAACCCAAGATGGCGAACATGCGTAATACTCCTTCCTCTCCTTATTTTCTCCACAACAATAACCCTCTGAGGTGGGTTGAACTGAGAGAGAGTGAACAGCTCAAAGACTAGAACTCACCATCTCCTGGTGATTGGCCCAAAATGACCCTGCTGCCGTTCATGCTTAAGACGGGACTAGAACTCACTGTCTCCTGGTTATGGGCCCAAAGTCACCCAGCTGGATTTCATGCCTGAGGCGGAACTAGAACTCACTGTCTCCTGGCAATGCGCCCAAGGACACCCAGCTGCCATTCATGCCTCAGGAGGGACTAGAACTCACTGTCTCCTGGTTATGGACCCAAAGTCACCCAGCTGGATTTCATGCCTGAGGCGGGACTAGAACTCACTGTCTCCTGGCAATGGGCCCAAGGACACCCAGCTGCCATTCATGCCTCAGGAGGGACTAGAACTCACTGTCTCGTGGTTATGGACCCAAAGTCACCCAGCTGGATTTCATGCCTGAGGCAGAACTAGAACTCACTGTCTCCTGGCAATGGGCCCAAGGACACCCAGCTGCCATTCATGCCTCAGGAGGGACTAGAACTCACTGTCTCCCCAAAGTCACCCAGCTGGATTTCATGCCTGAGGCCTAGAACTCACTGTCTCCTGGCAATGGGCCCAAGGACACCCAGCTGCCATTCATGCCTCAGGAGGGACTAGAACTCACTGATGGGCCCAAAGTTCATGCCTGAGGCGGGACTAGAACTCACTGTCTCCTGGCAATGGGCCCAAGGACACCCAGCTGCCATTCATGCCTCAGGAGGGACTAGAACTCACTGTCTCCTGGTTATGGACCCAAAGTCACCCAGCTGGATTTCATGCCTGAGGCGGAACTAGAACTCACTGTCTCCTGGCAATGGGCCCAAGGACACCCAGCTGCCATTCATGCCTCAGGAGGGACTAGAACTCACTGTCTCCTGGTTATGGGCCCAAAGTCACCCAGTGGATTTCATGCCTGAGGCGGGACTAGAACTCACTGTCTCCTGGCAATGGGCCCAAGGATACCCAGCTGCCATTCATGCCTCAGGAGGGACTAGAACTCACTGTCTCCTGGTTATGGGCCCAAAGTCACCCAGCTGGATTTCATGCCTGAGGCGGAACTAGAACTCACTGTCTCCTGGCGATGGGCCCAAAGTCACCCAGCTGGCTTTCACGCCTCAGGAGGGACTAGAACTCACTGTCACCTGGTGATGGGCCCAAAGTCACCCAGCTGGCTTTCACGCCTCAGGAGGGACTAGAACTCACTGTCTCCTGGTGATGGGCCCAAAGTCACCCAGCTGGCTTTCACGCCTCAGGAGGGACTAGAACTCACTGTCACCTGGTGATGGGCCCAAAGTCACCCAGCTGGCTTTCATGCCTAAGGTGGGACTACAATAATTTGGTTTCCTGGTTTCTAGCCTGGGGCCCTAACCGCTACATCAAACTGGCTTTGTTCTTATTTTAAATTAAAGTTCTAGGGAGAAGTTCATCAGATTGGAATCTGAAGCGGGCTGCGAAGTGAAGTGATGTTGTGGACATAGTTTACTTTGAATCCAGTAAAGCATTTGACAGATTAGACCATAGCGTACTTCTCGGTAAAGTAGAACATTGTGGGATAGAAATACTACCATCAGATGGATTTGCCACCACACTTAGTGGGAAGTTCTTAACTGAAATACATCTGTCAACGCTGCAAATACTGTATATTCTTGCTTTGACAATATGCAGAACTGTCTGGTATTTTTAGAGTTAATGCAGAGCAGAAGAGGGAGGAGGGAAAAGCCCGGGAGAGAGGAAGGAAAACTTTGACCTTCACACTAATTGGATAAAGGTGATATATGACAGCTAATTTAGGGAGGGAACTTGCTGATAATTTAATTGCTCAGGGGAAGAGAATTTAGATCTTGGCATACCTTTGTTATGCCCTGCCGACATTTTGTAACATAATAAATGACTTTTAGGAAAATTAATGCCTGGAAGTTCTTTGAAGTATTTCATTAGCCGGAACCATGACAACATCTACACAAAGGGAAGTGTGCAGTGAGGTACCTCAAGATTCTCAGGTCTGGTACTATTCAACATTTTCATAAATAAACTAGATGACGGATAGGAGGGGAACTCATCCAACTTGTAGGTGACACCAAGCTAGGAACAGTTTACATTCTGATAAGATAGATTTGCAATAGTCAGAAGGATCTTGACAGACTTGAACCCTGGGCCTTATCCCAACAAAATGCTATTTAGTGGTAAGAAAAAGAGACACGAACACATAGCCCCCCCCAAAAAAAAACCCCAATGCACAGGTACAGAATATGTGTTTCCTGGCTCAAGTGTAGTAACTGGGAGAGGGATCTGGGTGTCCTAGTGGACCACTACTTAAGTATGAGCCAGCGGTGTGCTGCAACTGCCAAAAAAGCCAGTGCAGTCTTAGGTTGCATCAACAGAAGGATAGTATCAAGATCACATGAAGTCTTAGCACTATTTTAAACTGCACTAGTGAGACCACATTTGGAATACTGCATCCAATTCTGGTCATTATGATATAAAACAAGATGCTGATGTTCTAGAAGGAGTGCAGAGAAGAGCAACAAAAATGATAAGGAGTCTGGAGTCTAAACGGTATGATGAACAATTGAGGGAATTTGTTATATCTAGTCTAACGTACAGAAGAACTAGAGGTGATATGATTCCAGTCTTCTGGTCCTTGAGGGGCTGTCTCAGAGAACTGGAGGATCAATCTATTCTCCAAAGCACCTGAGGGTTGGAGAAGAAGTCCCAGGTCGGACAATCATTAAGGAGAGAAGCAGCAAAAATCAGAGAAGAGCAACTAAGATGATCAAAGGCCTGGAGGCTAAAACATACGAAGAACGGCTGCAGGACTTGGGTTTGGCTAGTCTGAAGAAAAGAAGAAACAAGAGTGACATGATAGCAGTATTTCAGTATCTGAGGGGCTGCCACAAAGAAGAGGGAGTCAAGCTATTCTCCAAAGCACCAGAGGGCAAGACAAGAAACAATGGTTGGAAATTGATCAAGGAGAGAAGCAATCTGGAATTAAGGAGAAACTTCCTGACAGTGAGGACAATCAACTAGTGGAACAGTTTACCCTCAGAAATCGTGGGTACTTCATCACTGGAGATTTTTAAGAAGAGACTAGACAATCACCTACCAGAGATGGTGTAGGTTCTCCTGCTTCAGCAGGGGGCTGGACTAGAAGACCTCCAGAGTCCCTTTCTATTCTATTCTATTCTACTCTACTCTACTCTACTCTACTCTACTCTACTCTACTCTACTCTACTCTACTCTACTCTACTCTACTCTACTCTACTCCATTCCATTCCATTCCATTCCATTCCTTATCTATTCTATTCTATTCTATTCTATTCTATTCTATTCTATTCTATTCTATTCTATTCTATTCTATTCTATTCTAGGCTAGGCTAGGCTAGGCTAGGCTAGGCTAGGCTAGGCTAGGCTAGGCTAGGCTAGGCTAGGCTAACCTAGAACTAAGAAGAAATTTCCTAATAGTGAGAACAATCAATCAGTGGAACACCTTCAAAAGTTGTGGATGCTCCATCATTGGAGGTTTTTAAGAAGAGATTGGACAACCATTTGTCTGAAATGGAATAGAGTCTCCCACTCATGCAGGAGGCTGGACTAGCAGACCTCCAAGGTCCTTTCCATCCCTGTTATCCTATGCTCTATAACAGTGGTTCTCAACCTGTGAGTCGGGACCCCATTTGGGGTCAAACGACCATTTCACAGGGGTTGCCAAACAAGGCTGTCCGCCATTTTTTCCCCCTTTTCTTTGGCCACGCCCCTGGCACCCGGTGATGTATAAGTGGTTGGGGGTCACCACAACATGGGGAACTGTATTATGGGGTTGCGGCATTAGAAAGGTTGAGAACCACTGCTCTATAAAGTGGAGATAGGTTACTCTTTACAGAGTAGCTGTCATTAAGCAACTGGTCGTAAGCCGAGGACTACCTGTATATGCCTGTCTTAGAGTGGGACATTATAATCCATGACACAGGTAGTCCTCGATTTACGACCACAATGGAGCCCAAAATTTCTGTTGCTAAGTGAGACATTTGTTACGTGAGTTTTGCCCCATTTTTATGACCTTTCTTGCCACAGTTGTTAAGTTAGTGGCTTCCCCATTGACTTTGTTGTTGTTAAAGTAAATCTGGCTTCCCCATTGACTTTGCTGGTCAGAAGTTTGCAAAAGTGGAAATCGCATGACTGTGGGACACAGCAACGGTCATAAGTAGGAACCAGTTGTCAAGGATCTGAATTTTGATCAGCTGATCATGGGGTTGCTGCAAGTGTGAAAAACGGTGGTAACTTTGAATGGTCACTAAATGAAATGTTGTAAGTTGAGGACTACTTGTGCTCTGCTAGGACAAAAAAAAAAAACTCTACTAGGAAAATCATAGGCTATGAAAATGCTGCTATAATTCCAGTTGGCCTTCCTAAAGCACTGCAAGAGCATCATAATAACTGTGACAGTTAGAAACACAGAAAGAGCTTTTGACGAAGACCTAATGACTTATAAGCATGCCAGCATGGAAGTGGTAACAAGACATTATCACAGGAGCCATAATTACAATCTGCATTGTGTCAAGTATCCAAAACCTGATTTTCATTTTCTTTGGGAACAAAGGTTAATCAATTTGTAATGGTTAATCAGTTAAAAAACCCTTTAAAGAAAATTGATGTGATCAGCAGCTGCATTAGTGCTGACAGTCACGTTCCAATCAGGGAGACCGTAACAATCACTCAGCACCTAATTTTAATGTCAGGTTGGTTATACAAACCAATGATGAACTGTAGTTTCAACTGGGAAACTGGGAGCACCCCAGAACAAGCCTAATCCAAACATGCTAGGAAAATCTGGAAGTTTGGCATTCAGACAAATCAGCCGTCAACAGACACATAGAGATGAACCACGTTTACACACCATTCAAAAGGTAAGGAGGAAACGGAAAGACCCGAATGCATCCTCTCGATGTCAACGCTGTGACAAACCGAACTGAAGCCATTTTTAATTCTGTCTTCATTGCCACATATTTAGTGTAGAAAAAGGAAGGAGGGGTAGTTCTCATTTAGCCAAAACAATTCAAGGTCATTGCTGATAACATTTTGGTGACCTGGAATGCTGGGAGGAGTGCCTGTTTTTTCTAACAATTATGACAGCAAATTGGGGTAGGAATTGCAACTTGTAACTTTGTAACTGTTGAAAGAAAAGTCTTCATCATGGTTCAGTCCAAGCCGGGATAAACAACATGACGACTGCTATAGAAAGAAGGTTGCAGTTTATTGAAGAGGAGAGCCAGACAAAAAGAAGGCTCTGGAAGAAAAGAGAGTGAGCACATGTAGGGAGTGAGTTTTTATACCCTCTGGAGCCTTTTGCTTAGAGTTGTTCCTGTGGCATGAACTTTGACCTGAGTCTGAGTGTGCCCTTTGGTATCTTTGTGTTAATCCTATTATGTCCTGTCTTAGAGTTTGGGTGGGGTATGTAGATTTTAGGTGCCTTTGTCTTCTTAATCTTCTAGCTTCCTGGATTATTTACATCTGCATTTGTACAGAGCTGGTTTCTGCTTGGGGGAGGGAGACTTGGGGCTATTAAGAAAACTGGGCATGCTTTTCTGCCTCTTTAAGATCCTTTGAGGAAATATAATTTTCTGTCCTTTTAATATTTCCTTCTCTGGGGGGCTGACTTCCCACATAACCAAGGGGAGGGGAATTTAGTCATGGGTTCACCTTTGTATGTGCCGTTATTTTGTAGCCAAATAAAAATGTTCCTTGAGGAAGAATTCCTTGTCATCATCATCATTATCATCATCATCATCATCATCAAGTTGGAAGGGACCTTGGAGGTCATCAAGTCCAATCCCCTGCTCAGGAAGGAAACCCTATCCCATTTTGGACAAATGGCTGTCCAGTCTTTTCTTAAAAACTTCCAGTGTTGGAGCATTCACCACTTCTGGAGGCAGGTTGTTCCATTGGTTAATTGTTCTCACTGTCAGGAAGTTTCTCCTTAGTTCTAGGTTGCTTCTCTCCTTGATTAGTTTCCACCCATTGCTTCTTGTCCTGCCTTCAGGCGCTTTGGAAAAATAGCTTGACTCCCTCTTCTTTGTGGCAGCCCCTGAGATATTGGAACACTGCTATCATGTCCCCCCTCGTCCTTCTCTTTGTTAAACTAGACATACCCAATTCCAGCAACTGTTCCTCATATGTTTTAGCCTCCAGTCCCCTAATCATCTTTGTTGCTCTTCTCTGCACTCTTTCTAGAGTCTCAGCATCTTTTTTACATTGTGGTGACCAAAACTGGATGCAGTATTCCAAGTGTGGCCTTGAAGTTCTTTTAATTGGTCTCATCTATCAGAACCATGACACTCAAGCAGTTTACACCCAGATAAGCAGGGATTATCACCAGACAAACAAGCAAGCAGGAAACAACATCCTAATCAAGGGACTAGTAATGGGAAAACTAAGTTACTGGATATAAAGAGGGAACAAATTATGTTCAGTAGCAATACCTAGTTGGGTAATGAAATGCTTGTAAGCAAGTTTGATTCCTTTTCAGCTCTAATTGGTCTGTGACCACCTCCCTTAATCCCTACCAGATTCTGTGCCCTGTTTAACTTAATTTCAATCTTCTACTAAAAAACAGAAACAAATAGGCTTTATTTCTAAGAAATCACTGTGTACATAACAAAGGAAAAACATTCTGACTGCAGTCTGTGGTTTATCCCAAAATTTAATTGGAAGCCTCTGACACAGATCTAAGTCTTGCTCCCCGTATTTTACCGTACTTTCCGGCGTATAAGATGACTATCTAGGCATGCAACTTGGCACTGAAGTCAGGGGTCGTCTTATACACCAGGTCTCCTTATACGCTGGAATATATGGTACTTCTTGTAGTATCTTCACCCTGAAACAATGGTTGCCATTAACAGCCAGTGTTGAGCCGTGTTGGGATTCAAATACGTGTGTAACCGGTTCTCTGTGTGGATGCCGCTTCCGGAAGTCCGTTCTGGGCCTGGGCAACAAAAAATTAGCTACCGGTTCCGCCGAACTGGTGCAAACTGGCTGAATCCCACCCCTGATGTTGAGCCCACAAAATTATACACTCAGTCAAGGACTGCTTTTACCATTGCCTTTTGCTTGCTTGTTTGTTTGTTTAGCCCTCTGTTATATAAAAAGGACACTTTGAGAATTCATTGGTGCTCTTTGAGAATTTTCTATCCATAAAGGCAATATGACCCTCAGTTCCTTCTTGGGCTTCACCTGTAAGGACTAGAAATTCTGTTTTAACAGAATAAGAATCGGAAGGGGCCCCAGAGGTCTTCTAGTCTAACTTCGGTTCAAGCAGGAGACCATATATCAAATATACCAAATAGCTGTCTGATCTCTTCTGAAAAAGGTCCTGTGGTGGAGCATTCACAGCTTCTGGAGACAAGCCCGTCCACTGATTCATAGTTCTCATTGTCAGAAAATGTCTCCTTGGTTCTAGGTTGCGTCTAATTATTGTCCATCTGTTGCTTCTTGTCTTGCCCTCAGGTGGTTTGGAGAATAGATCAACCCCTCTCTTTTCTGAGACGGTCCCTCAAGTAGCAGAAGACTGCTATCATGTCATCCCTAGTCTTTCTGGGGACTAGGGACTAGGGATCTAGACATACCTAGTTCCCTCAAATGTTCAAGCAGGAGACTCTATACCAGTGGTTCTCAACCTTTTTAATGCCGCGACCCCCAACCGGTCGTAAGTCGAGGGCTACTCAACTGGTGCAGCATTGTTTGCAGAATGTGACTTTTTTTTTTTTTTTGTATATATCTTTATTAAAAAGTTTTATAAGTTTTACAAAAAAAACAAAACAATACAAAAACAAAAAACAACATATACAAAAAGAAAACTAAACATTACACAACAAACCCCCCCTTCCCCAACCCCCCCCAAACACCCCCCCCTTCCCCCCCTGAGCTTCCCAGAGCAGAATATAGGCTTAATTAAAAAAAAATTAAAAAATTATATTTATAAAAAAAGAAGAAAATATAACATTAAGATATATATGTATATATATAAAAATAAAAATTATGAAAAAGCTATATAATACTTTTTTGTATCCAATTTAAATTGTATAAATTTTATCCATTTATCCCAAACAGCAAGAAATTTCTCTTGCATTTGTTCCTTTAAAAAAGCCGAAATCTTTGCCATTTCCGCCAAATAAGACACTTTAAGAAACCATTCCTGCAGTGTAGGCAAAGATTCCTTCTTCTAATATTGTCCTACTAACAGCCTCGCGGCTGTAATCAGATTTAACATCAATATAACCTCCTTTGTATCACAATCAGTAACTATACCCAACAAAAATAATTGCGGAGTAAATTTTACCCTCCTTCTAAAAATTCTCTGGATGTTCCACCATATCTTAATCCAAAATGCTTTTATCTCTCTGCACGACCACCAGATATGATAATAAGTAGCATCCATACAACCACATCTCCAACATTTAGGTTGTAAGTCAGGGTACATAAGAGACATTTTTTGTGGATCAAGGTGCCATCTATAAAACATTTTATAAAAGTTCTCCCTTAAGTTCTGTGCTTGTGTAAATTTGACATTTCTCACCCAGATGGTTTCCCAGGTGTCCAATGGAACTGGCTCACCAAAATTCTGCGCCCATCTGATCATACAATCTTTAATTAGTTCCGTTTCTGAATCCAATTCAACTAAGACCCCATAAATTCTCTTAATGTGGGATGTCTTTGATCCTTCACTTGCTTAATAAAATTTTCATCTTCTCTAAGAAAACCCATCTTACAATCCACCTTCCATCTATCTACTAGTTGCCTATATTGGAACCAAGAATAAATAATATTTTCTTGTGCTAACTCTTCCCGTGATTTTAACTGCCAGTTTTGTCCATCCCATCTAAGTAGCTGTCTATAAGACACCGTGTCCATTTTAGCACCTCTTTTTATTCCTTCTATCGCATGCCAAGGTATAGCCCATAATGGTACTTTAAAATCACTTTTATAATATTTTCTCCAAGTCCTAAGTAAAGAAGTTCTTAAAATATGAGATTTAAAGACCCTATCCATTTTTTTTATTAAATATTAAATAGGCATGCCACCCAAAAAGTAAATCCCATCCCTCTAGATGGAGTATCTCAGGATTTGTCAAATTTACCCAGTCACTAATTAGTGTTAAAACCACCGCATCATAGTATAATTTCAAATTCGGTACCTTGAGTCCACCCCTCTCACGGAAGTCTTGCATAATTTTAAACTTAACCCTTGGCTTTTTCCCTGCCCAAATAAATTTATTAAGGCCTTTCTGCCATTCACTTAAATTAATCTCATTCTTCAAAATCGGTAACATTTGAAACAAAAACAGAAACTTGGGTAGAATATTCATTTTTATCACTGCAATTCTTCCCATGAGGGATAATTGCAACTTCTCCCAATTCTTCAAGTCTTTCTGTACCCTAACCCACAACCTTTCATAGTTATTTTTAAATAGTTTTACATTAGAAACAGATAACATCACCCCCAAATATTTTACCTTATTAACAATTTCAAAACCCGTCAAGTTAGCCAAAGTCTGCTTCTCCTGACTAGTCATATTTTTAGGTAGAATTTTAGTCTTATTAACATTAATCTTGAAGCCCGAGACCAGACCATAATAATGAATCAACTGTAATAACTTTACTGCAGAATAAGTAGGTTGCGACAAAGTAACCACCAAGTCATCCGCAAAAGCTCTTAATTTGTATTCTTTTTTGTTAACTTCTATTCCTTTAATTTCCTGCGACTCTCGAATTTTGATCAACAATATTTCCAGTGTTAAAACAAACAACAACGGTGATAGTGGACATCCCTGCCTAGTACCTTTCTCTATTGTAAAAACCTCTGACAAACCTCCATTGACAATAAGTTGTGCCATTTGTTTTTGATATATTACCGTAAGGGCTTGTAATATCTTTTCACCAAAATTCATCTCTTCCATTACTCTTAACATAAAATGCCAATTCAGTTGATCAAAAGCTTTTTCAGCATCTAGAAATATCAGCCCTGCAGGAACTTGGTTGTTCTTATCTAAATATTCTAATAAATTGATGATTTGTCTAACATTATTTTTCATATACCTTCCAGTTATAAACCCAGATTGATCTTTATGCACAAGATGATGCACAACCCTCATAAACCTGTTTACTAGGATTTTTACAAATATCTTATAATCCACATTTAAAAGAGATATAGGCCTATAATTCTTTGGTAAAGTAAGATCTTGATCCTCCTTTGGAATCAATGATAAAAAAGCACTACGCCATGAAGGAGGAATCTCTGGACCCTGTAAATGGGACTTTTGGCGGGCTCAGCAGGGCAGAGACAGCCTGGACAATTCCTATTGGCTTTTGAAAGCCAATAGAATTAGACTCTATTTCAGAGAGTCTATTCTATTGGCTTTCAAAAGCCAATAGAATAAAAGGGAGTAGCACAGCTAAGGAAAAGGGGAAAAAAATGGCAGACTGCGTTGTTTGGCGACCCCCGTGAAATGGTCGTTCGACCCCAAATGGGGTCCCAACCCACAGGTTAAGAACCACTACTCTATATCATGTCAGACAAATGGTTATACAACCTCTTCTTCAAAACTTCCAGTGTTGGATCACCCACAACTTCTGGAGACAAGTTGTTCCACTGATTAATTGTTCTAACTGTCAGGAAATTTGTCCTTAGTTCTAGATTGGTTCTCTCCTTGATTAGTTCCCATCCGTTGCTTCTTGTCCTGCCTGTTTTTATTTGTTCCACAGCTATAGAAATGCACAAATAACAGTTCAGGCAAGATTAACTGTATATGTTGATGGGCCCATTTGGGTTGATTGATGGCTTGCTGTAACTTGGAGCTATTTCCAGTTACAAATGATACTTTCCCTCTGGGACAGGGACCTAACATTCAGGGCAATGCTCCCTAGTGGGAATGCACATGTAGACACTAAGTGGCTTTAATGAAAGAAAGCGGTCATCACAAATACATTTATGTCCATTAATGAGAAACTGGCTGACTGAAAAGAACATAAATCTAAAGAAACCAACTGAGATGGATTTCTGAGCTTCAAAAGAAAACATCAGAATAAACTATTTAATACGGTATCCAAAAATGATTGAGGGGCAGACATTTGGTGACATCCCCGTTAGTTGGTTAAGAAGTAAATGTTTAATCTTCCAGGATGATAGCATGTTCAAATTATAATCATAGTTTGTCCTGGTACAAGATCATAAAAAGGCCTGTTGTAAAAAACAGTATATTATATTAGGCATTTCAGGGAGGAAAAAAAATAGAGAAATGAAGGCAAAACTAAGAATGACTGATTTTTAGGATAGTGATGGCAGACCTTTTAGAGACCGAATGCCCAAACTGCAACCCAAAACCCACTTATTTATCGCCGGGTGCCAGGTGGGCGTGGCCCACTGGGTGGGCATGGCTGTGGTGGTCATGGCAGAATGGGTGGGTGTGGCCTAAGTGGCCATGGTTACTTTGATGTTGCTTGTGGGCAGGGACTCCTGTGGGGGCCGGACAGGGTTGGGGGAGATCCAGGGGGTCTCTGGTGGATGGGACAGTGGGCAGGAGGCTCATCCTGTAGGCCAGGAGGGATGGGATGGGGGGGAGGGAAACCAGCCAGACCACACGTTTTCTGAATAGTTTTTATCCCAGAGCTATAAGTGCACTTAATAATGAACTAAAGGGCCACCATCAGTGAACTGTTGGACAGCACTTGGTCTGTTGGGTGGATGTTTGGGCGGTTTTAGGGGTGGGGAACTGTGGTAGGTAGGAGTGTGTTTGGGGATTATGTGTATGGGACCTGGTCTTTGGTAAGGTGACCAACTTTTTTACAATGAAAAGGAGGACACAAATAAATTGAAGAAAAAAATATCGTAAATAAAAGAAACATTTTATTCATTGCAACAATAATACAGACAACTTGCATGTGCAAAGTTTGCCGGCCGGGTGTTTTGGCGCGCTCAGCAGCAATTCCTATTGGCTTTTGAAAGCCAGTAGCGGAAGTAGCACAGCTCATGCAAAAGTTTTATAAAAAAACCATCAAAAAAAGGTGCCGGAACGGCGTTCTGAGCATTCTATGAGGGAAAAAAAAAAGCCCTGCAGATTAGTCTTCAAATATTGAAAAGGAGGACATGTAGGAGGACACTTTTCGAGGGAGGACAGAACTTACAAAAGGAGGACTGTCCTCCCTAAAGGAGGACGGTTGGTCACCTTATCTTTGGGTGTCACGTAAATTTTGTTGTACGTGTATACTGTGTATACACCTACAATGACAATAAAGTTTATTTATTTATTTATTTTTATGCATCTGGTCATGTGGGACCTCGGTGAGTTAGCGGGTGGCTGATTGAAGAGGGATGGTTGCCATCTCTGGGGCATGGCGCATGTGCCCACAGAGAGGGCTCTGAGTGCCGCCTCTGGCACGCGTGCCATAGGTTCGCCGCCACTGGTCTAGGGGAAAAATAATGTAGTACCTGTAACGCCACCTGTAAGTCCACAAGTCATGAAGGGGCCATAGTTCCCCCATGCTGGCTCAGGAATTCTGGGAGTCGAAGTCTGCAAGTCATGAAGGGGCCATAGTTCCCCCATGCTGGCTCAGGAATTCTGGGAGTTGACGTCCACAAGTCATGAAGGGGCCATAATTCCCCCATGCTGGCTCAGGAATTCTGGGAGCTGAAGTCCACAAGTCATAAAAGAGCCAAGGTTGCCTACCCCTGTGTTAAGTGAACCTGACTTCCCATTTTGACTTTGCTCGTCAGAAGATCGCAAAAAGGGGATCATGTGACCCCGGGACACTGCAACCGTCACAAATAGGAGTCAGTTGCCAAGCATCTGAATTTTGATCACGTGACCCTTGGGGATGCTGCCAGGGTGAAAAACAGTTTTAAGTCACTTTTTCAGTACCGTTGTGACTTTGCTAACAACCATCGCAAAACACGGTCATCTACCTTAAAATGTATATTCTCAAATTTGCCTACTCCTGATTCAACCCTCCTAAATACGAGTCATTTGCCAAGCCCCTGAATTTTGATTGTGTCCCTGGAGATGCTACAATGGGTCGTAAGTGTGAAAAGTGATTATAAATCACTTTTTTTTAATGCTGTTGTAACTTCAGACGGACACTAAATGAACTGTTGTAAGTTGAGGGCCATCTGTGTTCCTTTACCCTGGCAAATCTTATTCTGATGGTCTACCTATTTATTATTATTATTATTTTGGCTTCTCACTACAAATTCTTAGGAAATTAAATCCAGTTCCAAATTAGTTGATCTGCCTTGTGGAACAATCGTTAGATCAGCAAGATTGAACCTTCACTGGATTTGTTATTCAGTCTACTGCGGCAATGTAGCTCCTGAAATGCATCTTTAAATATGTATTTTAAGATCATCTACTCATCTGACTATGCATCTTGATATATTTAAATGAATACTTGTAGAAATGTTTTTTTGAGAAGTGTGAATAATGAGGAAATGGAAGGGAATTATGCAAAAAAGAGCGGGGGAATTTTCTAACTAAAGATCAGCAGTAAATGTAGGTTTTGCTGCCTTAGGAAATTCCACCACCATAAAAAAAAAGTCTTTTAAAAAAAAATCACCTTACAAAACAAAAGGAGACTCCATGGAAGAATACAGTCGCCCTTGGTTAACAACTGCCCTGTTTAGTGACCTTTCACAATTACGACGGCACTGAAGAAGTAACTTCACAACCATTCCTCACGTTTACGACCATCACAACATCCCCACAGTCCTTTTATCACCATCTGAACACTATACCTAGCTTCTAACAAAGTCAATGGAGAAGCTGACAGGAAGTCACATGTCACAGTCAGGTGATGTTGTGTTGATTTGTGAGGTGATTGTGATTTGCCTAAAACTGTGGTGGAAGCGAGGTGGTAAGTCCCTCATGGGCATGTGATGTTTCGATTAATGACCATGTGGCTTAGCATTGGTGTGGCCGGCCCCAACTGTGGTCACTAAATGAGGACTCTCTGTAAAACGCTACACACTATTCTGTATTCTTTTGCTGGTTTGCCTCTCGTTCGTGGAGTGGACAGCTCCATCTCATAAGCGTTTCCTTTTAAAGTCAGAAATTCTGGAACCACAAAGTATCTGTCGAATTTTGATCACATGACCATGGGGATGCTGCAATGGTCATAAGTATGAAAACTGGTCATAAATCACTTTTTTTCAGCACTGTTGTAACTTTGAACGGTCATTAAATGAACTCATGTAAGCCAACGACAAAGTTAAATAAACTATTTAATTTTAACGATGTCCCCACATCCAAATATAATAATGATAATAATAATAGTAATAAAGTTGGAAATGACCTTGGAGGTCTTCTAGTCCAACCCCCTGTTCAGGCAGGAAACCCTATACCATTTCAGACAAATGGCTGCCCAGTCTCTTCTTAAAAACTTCCAGTGTTGGAGCATTCACAGCTTCTGGAGGCAGGCTGTTCCACTGATTAATTGTTCTCACTGTGAGGAAGTTTCTCCTTAGTTCTAGGTTGCTTCTCTCCTTGATTAGTTTCCACCTGTTGCTTCTTGTCCTGCCTTCAGGAGCTTTGGAGAATACCTTGACTTCCTCTTCTTTGGGGCAGCCCCTGAGATATTGGAATACTGCTATCATGTCCCCCCTCGTCCTTCTCTTCATTAAACTAGACATACCCAATTCCAGCAGCCGTTCCCTATATGCTTTAGCCTCCAGTCCCCTAATCATCTTTGTTGCTCTTCTCTGTACTCTTTCTAGAGTCTCAACATCTTTTTTACATCGCAGTGACCAAAACTGGATGCAGTATTCCAAGTGTGGCCTTACCAAGACATTGTAAAGTGGTATTAACACTTCACATGATCTTGATTCTGTCCCTCTGTTAATGCAGCCTAGCACTGTGTTGGCTTTTTTGGCAGCTGCAGCACACGGCTAGCTCATATTTAAGTGATTGTCCACTAGGACTCCGAGATTCTCTCACAGTTACTACTACTGAGCAAGATACCCCCTATACTATACCTGTACATTTGTTTTTTGTCTTGCCTAAATGTCTATGGATGACTCTCCCAAGTTAAATTTCATCTAGTTTCTCATTTTTCTAAACTTTCTGTTTAAACCCAGGGGTGTATTTTCTCAGATACATTTCTCCAAACCTGCACATTTTATCTCTACTTCTGCTTAAGAGTTTTAGAAACAATTCCTGCTAATATAATGCACACAGGTATACTTTTACCAGTCCAGGCATGACTGTTCAGTTTTCTCTAATATATATTTGATCAATAATAAGTCATACGATATATTCTGACTACAGTACATCTTTGGTTTGCAAAACCATGGAGAAATATGAACCTCGGAGGATAATTGTATATCTGTTTGCATTTTGGGTTGGTCTGTAAATAAGCTAAAATCTTATTAAAATGTAAATCTCTGTCCCAGCAAGCGAGCATGTCTGAATAAGTTTGCAATCTCAAGGCGCCACAGGTTTTTAGTTCTGGTAAATAACCAACGGAACAAAAGACAGAAATTTGAGTCTGCCATTATTGTGATTCCATGGTGAACACAGCCTGTTTATAGGCCATAAAAACCTCGAATTCTCTGACACAGCAGCCATTTAATGAAAGGATCTAACCGGCCAAAGCCAAATACGATAAATAACCTGTTTACACATTCTCATTTAACTAGATCAGTTTGAAAGGACTCACGATGAAGGTACTTCAGGAAGATGAAAAAGTAGAACATTTCAGAGTAACAGAATAGCAGAATTGGAAGGGACCTTGGAGGTCTTCTAGTCCAACCCCCTGCTCAGGAAACCCTAAGGGTTTCCTGCCTGAGCAGGGGGTTGGACTAGATGACCTCCGAGGTCCCTTCCAACTTTGTTATTGTTATGGTTATGGTTATTGTTCACAAGGCAACTAAACTTTCTTGTTTTTCTTTGAAGATGTTCAAAGAGCCATCTGTGTCCAAATTGAAGAGCCCTCTCTCAACAGAGGGGGAAGGATATGATACCATCTATCTCCATTCTACCACACAGTCCTTTCAGCAGCTCCGAGAAGGCTCCACACCCATTTGCACCACTCAGGTGACCCTGAGGACACAGACAAACCTCCAGGTGGTCTCAATGACCCTCTAAAAGAATGCAAATGACCAGCTGTCTGCAAGGAGTATAAATCCTTCCATTCCCCACCATCCAGTCAGAGCTGAAGAAGCTTCTTGGATGAGAAGTGAAACATCTTCATAGAAAACTATGAACTACCAGAGGACTGGAAAAGAGCTGATGTAGTTCCCATCCTCAAAAAAGGAAAAAAAAAGGATCCAGGAAATTACAGACCTATCAGCCTGACCTCAATACCTGGGAAGATCCTGGAAAAGATAATCAAACAACGAATCAACGAACACCTAGAGGCAAACAAAGTCATTACTAAAAGCCAACATGGGTTTGTCAAAAATAGATCATGCCAGACAAATCTTATTGCATTCTTTGACCAAGTGACAAAATTAGTGGATCAGAGGAATGCTGTGGACATAATTTACTTGGACTTCAGTAAGGCATTTGATAAAGTAGATCACAACCTACTACTTGACAAGATAGAAAAATGTGGGGTAGACAGCAACCACCACCAGATGGATCCGTAGCTGGCTGACCGGCCGTACTCAGCGAGTGGTCCTCAATGGAACTGCATCTATATGGAGGGAAGTGTGTAGTGGGGTGCCCCAGGGCTCTGTTCTGGGCCCAGTACTCTTCAACATCTTCATCAACGATTTGGATGAAGGGATAGATGGGGAACTCATCAAATTTGCAGATGACACCAAGCTGGCAGGAATAGCCAACACTCCAGAAGACAGGCTTCAGATACAGAAGGATCTGGACAGACTTGAACACTGGGCACTAACTAACAAAATGAAATTCAATGGTGAAAAAAGCAAGGTTCTACATTTAGGCAAGAAAAACCAAATGCACAAGTACAGCATAGGTGGCACCATGCTCAATAGTAGTAACTGTGAGAGGGACCTCGGAGTCCTAGTAGACAATCACCTAAATATGAGCCAGCAGTGTGCTGCAGCTGCCAAAAAGGCCAACACAGTGCTAGGCTGCATTAACAGAGGGATAGAATCAAGATCACGTGAAGTATTAATACCACTCTTCAATGCCTTGGTAAGGCCACACTTGGAATACTGCATCCAGTTTTGGTCACCACGATGTAAAAAAGATGTTGAGACTCTAGAAAGAGTACAGAGAAGAGCAACAAAGATGATTAGGGGACTGGAGGCTAAAACATATAAGGAACGGTTGCTAGAATTGGGTATGTCTAGTTTAACGAAGAGAAGGACAAGGGGGGACATGATAGCAGTATTCCAATATCTCAGGGGCTGCCATAAAGAAGAGGGAATTAAGCTATTTTCCAAAGCACCTGAAGGCAGGACAAGAAGCAACGGGTGGAAACTAATCAAGGAGAGAAGCAACCTAGAACTAAGGAGAAACTTCCTGACAGTGAGAACAATTAATCAGTGGAACAGCTTGCCTCCAGAAGCAGTGAGCATGTCATTGCTTGCCTCCATAAGCAGTAAATGCTCCAACACTGGAAGTTTTTAAGAAGAGACTGGACAGCCATTTGTCCGAAATAGCGTAGGGTTTCCTGCCCGAGCAGGGGGTTGGACTAGATGACCTCCAAGGTCCCTTCCAACTTTACTACTATTACTATTACTAAAAACAACAAAAAATCCAGTTGCTTCCTAAAAAAAAAGCAGCTTTGGGATCATTAAGCAAACAATTGTAAGTCGAGGGCTACCTGGAACAATATGAGGTGTTTTTTTTAATCATCTAGACCAGTGGTTCTCAACCTTTATAATGCCGTGACCCCCAACCGGTCGTAAGTCAAGGACTACTCAACCGGTCGTAAGTCGAGGACTACTCAACTGGTGCAGCACCGTTTGTAGAATAGGACTTTTGGCAGGCTCAGCAGGGCAGAGACAGCCTGGACAATTCCTATTGGCTTTTGAAAGCCAATAGAATTAGACTCTATTCAAGAGAGCCTATTCTATTGGCTTTCAAAAGCCAATAGAATAAAAGGGAGTAGCACAGTTAAGGAAAAGGGGGAAAAAATGGCGGACTGCGTTGTTTGGCGACCCCCGTGAAATGGTCGTTCGACCCCAAATGGGGTCCCGACCCACAGGTTGAGAACCACTGATCTAGACCAATGTGTGTGCTTGTATGTGTGTATGTTCTGTGTGAATGGAAGCATTTCAACAGGATGAGAAAATTAAACAGGCTTCAGTGTGTTTTGTTCAAATACAAGGGAACTGAATAGATCTCACACTCAATCCATTTTTACTTTTTTACTACAATGTTGGCTGCTATTCAGTGTCATTGAATTTTATGGTGGTTTTTTTTTTTCAGCCAAACAACCAAGAGTTTTATATATCTCTGTGAAATGAGACTCAGACAATGGGGTCAGCGAAGTTTGTGCTATAGCCACCTTTCTCCTTTCCAAAATCCAGCATCTGTGGTTTTATCTGCATAGCAAAAAGGGATTTAAAAAAAAAAAAAAAAAAAAAAACAGCCTCTGAATCCTGTACTGGGTGCCATACGCTGGAAAACAGCAGTTAGGATCCCCAGCAGAACTAAATTGGATTTGTTTACATTTGCATGGAAATTGAACCAAAATTGAAGAAGAGGTAATACGATTGTTCTCCAGTCACAGAATAATGTGGTAAGGAAGGGAAGTTAGCTAGGTCAGTCGTTTGTTCAGGGGTGGATCTACTCAAGCATTTTGGACTGAAGACTATCCAGCCTCTCTTAATGGACTTCTAGTGAAAAGAAGCATTTGGGGAAGCAGCCAATTCTGTTAACCAGGAGATGATGGGTGCCAGTCCTGCCTTAAGCATGAAAGTCAGCTGGGTGAGTTTGGACCAATCACCAGGAGACAGTGAGTTCTAGACTGAAAGTCATTGGAGTGACTTCAGACCCAGAAGTTGTGGGTGCTCCAACACTGGAGGTTTTTAAGAAGGGTTGGAAAATCATTTGTCCGAAATGCTATAGGGCAGGGGTAGGCAACCTTGGCTCCTTCATGACTTATGGACTTCAACTCCCAGAATTCCTCAGCCAGAATGGGGGAACTATGGCCCCTTCATGACTTGCGGACGTCAACTCCCAGAATTCCTCAGCCAGCATGGGGGAACTATGGCCCCTTCATGACTTGTAGACTTCAACTCCCAGAATTCCTCAGCCAGCATGGGGGAACTATGGCCCCTTCATGACTTGTGGACTTCAACTCCCAGAATTCCTCAGCCAGCGTGGCTCAGCTTGGAAACCTTTCCCTTTCCCCTCAGCATGGCTAGCTCAGGAATTCTGGGAGTTGAAGTCCACGAGTCATAAAAGAGCCAAGGTTGCTTACGCCTGGTATAGGGTCTCCTGTTTGAGCAGGAAGTTGGACTAGAAGACCTTCAGGGTTCCTTCCAGCTCTGTTATTCTATCACCAAGAGATGGTGAGTTCTAGTCCTTCCTTAGGTAAGAAAGCTGTGTAGGTCAGAGGTCCCCAACCTTTTGGGCACCAGGGACCAGTTCTGTGGAAAAAGGTGTGTGGTTTTGTATGCTCCCTGCATCCCATGGATGGGGCTTTGCTTCTTTGTGAGGACTGGTTGCTGGCATGCTTCGGCCTGCTACTGGTCCACAGATCAGGGGTTGGGGACCCCTGGTCTAGGTAACTTTGGACCAATCACCAGGAGATTGTGATTTCTAGTCCAACTGGGTGACTTCTCTCTTCCTCCCACCCTCTCTCTTTTTCACACACACACACACACACACACACACACACAATTGTAGTTGTAGGAAAAAATAGGAGGAGGAAGGAGTATTTGGTATCTTCTCGACCTTGACTTGTTGGTTAAAAAAAGTAATAAAGGTGGAACGAAAACTTCATAAACAAATAAGAAACTGATATCTACAATTTCACCATAGCATTCTCATCCCATTGTCCAGGACGTCCTACACCAATAATAATAATAAAAATAACAGAACAAACAATAAATATGAGTCAGTTGCAAAAGCATCCGAATGTTGATCACGTGACCACGGAGGTGCTGCAATGGGGATCGTGTGAGAAAGGGTCATAAGCAGTGGTGGGATTCAGATAGGTGGACAACTGGTTCTCTGTGCAGATGCTGCTTCCGGAAGTCCGTTCTGGGCCTGGGCAACAAAAAATTAGCTACCGGTTCTGCCAAAGTGGTGTGATCTGGCTGAATCCCACCACTAATCTATCTATCTCCTATCTATCCATCCATCCATCCATCCATCCATCCATCCAGCTAGCTACCTAGCTACCTAGCTATCTAGACACCTAGCTATCTAGCTATCTAGCTATCTAGACACCTAGCTACCTAGCTATCTAGCTAGCTATCCAGTAGTGGGATTCAAATAGGTGAAGCACCGGTTCTCTGTGCAGATGCCGCTTCCGGAAGTCTGTTCTGGGCCTGGGCAACAAAAAATTAGCTACCGGTTCTGCCAAAGTGGTGCAAACTGGCTGAATCCCACCACTCTCTCTCTCTCTCTCTCTCTCTCTCTCTCTCTCTCTCTCTCTCTCCCTACCTACCTACCTACCTACCTACCTACCTACCTACCTACCTATCTATCTACGCCTGCCTGCCTGCCTGCCTGCCTGCCTGCCTGCCTGCCTGCCTGCCTGCCTGCCTGCCTGCCTGCCTGCCTGCCTGCCTGCCTATCTATCTATCTATCTATCTATCTATCTATCTATCTATCTATCTATCTATCTATCTATCTATCTATCTATCTATCTATCTATCTAGCTAGCTAGCTATCTATCTAGCTACCTATCTAGCTATCTAGCTACCTAGCTACCTAGCTAGCTACCTAGCTAGCTACCTAGCTAGCTACCTAGCTACCTAGCTACCTAGTTACCTAGCTAGCTATCCAGTAGTGGGATTCAAATAGATGAACCACTGGTTCTCTGTGTGGATGCTGCTTCCAGAAGTCCATTCTGGGCCTGGGCAACAAAAAATTAGCTACCAGTTCCGCCGAAGTGGTGCGAACCAGCTGAATCCCACCACTGATCATAAGTGACTTTTTTTAGTGACATTGTCACCTGAAATGGTCACTAAATGAACTGTTGCATGCCGAGGACCACCTCTACAAAGAAGCATTGGGCCACTGCATTTCGAGAGAAATAATTTCCCGCCCTGTTGAACAGGACTGGAGTTGAAGATAATCTCCGGTTTCCAAGTTGCTGCAGACAATCCGCCATTTGAAAGACATGCTGGATGCCCGTGAATGAATTTCCTGCTTTCTTCCTCATTTCTTCTCGGGAGAAACTATAATTCAGACATGTCAAACACAAGGCCGGGGGGCCGGATGTGGCCCGCAAAGTGGTTTCATATGGCCCGCGAAGCCATCCTGGAAACAGTGAGGGAACGACCCCCGCTGCCTTGGCCCTGGCCCAGGCCAGCCGGGAGCCAATGTACAATTTTGTGGTGGCCATCTATGCTGAAACACATTCAGTCTTAGCTCCACAAAGCCGTCCAGAAACAGCGAGGAACCAGGCCCTCCTGCGTCGCCCCCGCCTCCTGGGTGCATACTGGGGAGCTGTCATCCCCTTTGTGAAGAAATGCACCATGCCTTGGCGCTTGCTCCAGTCCCACCCCCTTCTGCCAGAGACCCTCAGATCTGTCCCACTCCTGCCCAGGCCCCACAGGCACCCTTGACGCGAATGATGCAGAGCTGGCCATGCCCACCCAGTAGGCCACACCCACTCCATCCACACCCACCCAGTAGGCGGCACCCACCCTGGCCACACACCCCCTCACCCCCCCCCCTGAGGGCAACCGCAATGCTGATGCGGCCCTCAATGAAATTGAGTTTGACACCCCTGCTATAATTGGAGAGATAGAACGGGGCCTTTCTCAGGAAAGGAGGTATATAAAAGTGAAAAGTAATATAACCCTTGGCCAGGTTGCCGTGAGCTTTCACATCCAGGCTTCAATCCTAACTGAAGCCCGAATGGGGTTATTAAAGTGTTTGTTTTTTTCCCCTGCCACTTTCCCTTTCACTTCTCTATTATGATGATGAATTCTTTTCCATAAAAAACATAACAGAATTTCTACTGCCATCTTTTCAGGATTATATGAGGTACCTATAGGTCTCTCCCCTACTTCCCCACTACCGTATATCTCTGAAATAAGGAGAACGTTCATTCTACTCCGAGCATCTAATTCTCAGCGATGACTGCAGAGGTTTTCATCATAGAGAAAACATTTATTTATCTATTCCTTTGCATTCTGCTTTTATTATTCGTATGAATAACTCCAGTCAAGCCAGCCAATACTTCTTCCTCCTTCTCCTTCTCCTTCTCCTTCTCCTTCTCCTTCTCCTTCTCCTTCTCCTTCTCCTTCTCCTCCTCCTCCTCCTCCTCCTCTCCCCACAACATCAACCCTGTGAGGTGGCTTGGGCTCAGAGAGGGTCAATGGTCCATAGTCACCCAGCTGGCTTTCATGCTTAAGGCGGAACTAGAACTCATCATCTCATGGTGATTGGCCCAAAGTCATCCAACTGACTTTCATGCCTAAGGCAGGACTAGAATTTACAGATTCCCAGTCTAAAGTCACCCAGCTGTAAGAGCCGAGGAGGTGCAGCAGTTAGAGGTGCAGTACTGCAGGCCACTTTAGCTGACTGTGTTCAGCAGGTCAGCGGTTCAAATCTGAACGGCTCAAGGTTGACTCAGCCTTCCATCCTTCCGAGGTAGGTAAAATGAGGACCCAGATTGTTGGGGGCAATGTAAATATATATATATACATTGCTTACTGGTGTACACCGCTTAGAGAGTGCTTGCACTTAAAGCGGTATATAAGTCTCATAAAATAAAAATAAATAAATAAATAAAAACTGGTTTCATGGCTAAGGCTAACTCACTCTCTCCTGGTGATTGGCCCAAAGTCACCCAGCTGGATTTCATCCCTAAGGTGGGACTAGAACTCACAGTCTCCCGGTGATTGGTCCAGAGTCACCCAACTGGCTTTCATGGCTAAGGCGGGACCAGAACTCACTGTCTCCTGGTGATTGGCCCAAAGCCACCCAGCTGGATTTCATGCCTAAGGTGGGACTAGAACTCACAGTCTCCCGGTGATTGGCCCAAAGTCACCCATCCAGCTTTCATGCCTAAGACGGAACTAGAACTCACTGTCTTCTGGTTTCTAACGTGGTACCTTAACCACAAGAGGAAACATAGCAGAAGGGAGGAAGGAAGATAAGGTAAGATAAGGTAAGAGGAGATAAAAGAGAAGAGTTAAGAGAAAAGAGAAGATAGGATATGATGGGAAAAGAGATGATGAGATGAGATGAGATGAAAAAAAGATGAAGGAAGGAAGGAAGGAAGGAAGGAAGGAAGGAAGGAAGGAAGGAAGGAAGGAAGGAAGGAAGGAAGGGGGAAGGGAGAGAGTCTTTAAATGTCAAATATGATGGCATGCTTTGCTTTATAATCAAGAAAAGGGTGGAATGCCCTTTTGCCTTAAGTAATCCTCCCTCCTGTACAGGGCATTCTTTCAAAAAATCTTTTCACTGAACTTTTAAAAACTGCAGGTGAGATACCGTCTATTATTTCAGCTCCCTATATAACTCAATATAATTGACCTCCAGATTGCCAAGGATAATTTGCCATGCCCACACACCTCAACCCAAGGAATATAGTAGAGACAATAGCTCAGCCGTGGAAATTGACCCTAATCTTTTGCAATCAGAATTACTTAATGGATTTTGCATATTATTTTGCCTAACCACATGCCTTTTTGCGCACATGAGGGATTGGAGGCCTCAGAATAAGGGGAAGGTTGATTTCCGCTTTCTCTGTTCATTCCAAAGGGCAAAACACAAATCAAACATGTGTCAACATTCACTCTATTCAAATACATGTCAACATTCACTCTACTACCGAGTGGACCCACCCCAGGTGATCACACAGAGGTGTTCTGTTTTTATGAACACGGAAGTGGGGAAGTGAGGACCTCGTTTCATTTGGGATTAATTGCAGGGAACTTGGCCAGTTTCCCCCCCCCCCTCCCAGAAATTGGCTGAGATTGATGATAAAGTTACTTTCTCAAAAGTTAGATAACAGTGCTATGTTTCTGAGAGCTTAGGCCCATATGGGGAAGGAACCAAGGAAGAAAGAAAGAAAAGAAAGGGAGGGAGGGAGGGAGGTAAGGAATGAGGGAAGGAGGGAGGGACAGATGAAAGAAGGAGGGAAGGAAATGAGGGAGGGAGGGACAGAGGAAGGAAGGAAATGAGGAAGGGAGAGTGGGAGAGTGGTAGAAAGGGAGGAAGGGAGGGAAGGAAGGAAGGGATAGAGGAAAAGGAAAGAAGGAAGGAAGGAAGAAAGAAAGAAGGAGAGGGAGGGGGAGGGAGGAAGGAAATGAAAAAGGGATAGATGAAGGAAGGAAGGAAGGAAGAGAGGGAGGGAGGGAGGAAGGAAGGAAGGAAGGGAAGGAGGGGAGGGAGGGAGAAGGTAAATGTGGAAAGGACAAATGAAGGAAGGGAGGGAGGGAGGAAAAAAGGAAGGAAGGGAGGAGAGGGAGAAAAGGAAGGAGGGGAGGGAGGGAGAAAGGAAATGTGGGACAGATGAAGGAAGGGAGGGAGGAAGGAAGGAAGGAAGAAGGAAGGAGAGGGAAGGGGAGGGAGGAAGGAAATGAGGAAGGGAGATGAAGGAAGGAAGGAAGGGAGGGAGGGAGGGAGGGAGGGAGGGAGGGAGGAAGGAAGGAAGGAAGAAAGAAAGGAAGGAAGGAAGGGAAGGAGGAGAGGGAGAAAGTAAATGTGGAAAGGACAGATGAAGGAAGGGAGGAAGGGAGAAAGGGAGGGAGGAAAGAAGGGAGGAAGGGAGGAGAGTGAAGAAGGGAAGGAGGGGAGGGAGGGAGAAAGGAATTGTGGGACAGATGAAGGAAGGAAGGGAGGGAGGGAGGGAGGGAGGGAGGAAAGAAGGAAGGGAGGAGAGGGAGGAAGGGAAGGAGGGGAGGGAGGGAGAAAGGAAATGTGGGACAGATGAAGGAAGGGAGGGAGGAAGGAAGGAAGGAAGAAGGAAGGAGAGGGAAGGGGAGGGAGGAAGGAAATGAGGAAGGGAGATGAAGGAAGGAAGGGAGGGAGGGAGGGAGGGAGGAAGGAAGAAAGGAAGGAAGGAAGGAAGGAAGGAAGGAAGGAAGGAAGGAAGGGAAGGAGGAGAGGGAGAAAGTAAATGTGGTAAGGACAGATGAAGGAAGGGAGGGAGGGAGAAAGGGAGGGAGGAAAGAAGGGAGGAAGGGAGGAGAGTGAAGAAGGGAAGGAGGGGAGGGAGGGAGAAAGGAATTGTGGGACAGATGAAGGAAGGAAGGGAGGGAGGGAGGGAGGGAGGAAGGAAGGAAGGAAGGAAGGAAGGAAGGAAGGAAGGAAGGAAGGAACAATCCAAGTAGTATCTGTGTTTTATGATCCAACATCTGTACTTAGTCCTTCTGCTTAATGAGATGGGACCCCAACCTGGCCATCCTTGACATGTTGTCCTCAACATAATGGATGTGTTTGGGCTTTTTTGCCTAATTAGTTACACTGAATGATGCAAGGTTTGGCGCACTGACATTAAGTGAAGCTCCAGGAGAGTCTCCTCGGGGTGCTTTCCCTTCTTCTGCCTCTCTTCTTTCTCTCTGTCTCTCCTCCTCCTCTTCCCCCTCTCCCCCCCCCAAGAAGGAATGAATTAATTGAGCCACAACGGGGCACACTGTGCTAACGGCACCTCTTAATTAACTGGGAAAGGTTTCTCATAATTAATAAATTATCCCGAAGACATAGCTGATTAAAAGGAGGAAAGAGGAGAGAAACCAAGGTGGGCTGAATCCCAAGACAGAGGAAGAAACGTCCTAAAGCTAAACCCAGCTTTGTGATTTCTACAGAGGATTTCCTTCTTCGGCAGAAGAAGTTTTGCTTGCTTTTCCTTTATCTCCCGGAGTTTTGGAATTCGTTTTTCAAGGGGTAGAGTTTTTCAGCAAACTTCATTACTGGGAGTGGTAGAAGGAGCAGCTGTTCGGATTGTTGATTCTGGTTCCACAGATTTTGTGTTACTTGGAAGCTTCAGGGTTGCCCAGACATCATCATCATCATCATCATCATCATCAAAATAAATAAATAAAGTTGGAAGGGACCTTGTGGGTCATCTAGTCCAACCCCCTGCTCAGGAAGGAAACCCTATACCAGGGTTAGGCAACCTTGAGTCTTTTATGACTCATGGACTTCAACTCCCAGAATTCCTGAGCCAGCATGGCTCAGCTTGGAAACCTCTTCCTTTCCTCTCAGTGTGGCTGGCTCAGGAATTCTGGGAGTTGAAGTCCACAAGTCACGAAGGGGCCATAGTTCCCCCATGCTGGCTCAGGAATTCTGGGAGTTGAAGTCCACAAGTCAATGAAGGGGCCTTAGTTCCTCCATGCTGGCTGAGGAATTCTGGGAGTTGAAGTCCACAAGTCACGAAGGGGCCATAGTTCCCCCCATGCTGGCTCAGGAATTCTGGGAGTTGAAGTCCATGAGTCATAAAAGAGCCAAGGTTGCCTACCCCTGTCCTATACCATTTCAGACAAATGGCTGTCCAGTCTCTTCTTAAAAACTTCCAATGTTGGAGCATTCACAACTTCTGGAGGCAAGTTGTTCCACTGATTAATTGTTCTCACTGTCAGGAAATTTCTCTTTAGTTCCAGATTACTTCTCTCCTTGGTTAGTTTCCAATGTGAAAATCCCGAGAGAATCATAGAAAAAAAGGAAACCTGAAAAGGACCTGGGAGATCTTCTAGTCCAGGGGTAGGCAACCTTGGGTCTTTTATGACTTGTGAACTTCAACTCCCAGAATTCCTGAGCCCGCCCTGCTGAGGGGAAAGGGAGAGGTTTCCATGCTGAGCTATGTTGGCTTAGGAATTCTGGGAGTTGAAGTCCACAAGTCATAAAGCTGCCTAGGCCTAGGCCAAAGGTAGGTAACCTTAGTTCTTTTATGACTCCTGGACTTCAACTCCCAGAATTCCTGAGCCAGCAAAAGGGAACTATGGCCCCTTCATGACTTGTGGACTTCAACTCCCAGAATTCCTGAGCCAGCGTGGCTCAGCTTGGAAACTCTCCCTTTTCCCTCAGCATGGCTGGCTCAGGAATTCTGGGAGCTGAAGTCTACGAGTCATAAAAGAGCCAAGGTTGCCTATCCCTGTTCTAGTCCAACCCTCTGCTCAAAACAAGAGACCTTATTTCAACACCTGGCTATTGTTAGATTAGAGTCAACGGCACTCAGTAGGGGTGGGACTCAATTCGTTTGTGGCTATGTAGGGATTCTAGGCTGATCCCACATTTCACTCGGGCCCAGGCTCTGCCATTCCTTCACCTTGGTTATTTTCTTGAGATGTTTCATTAACCAGGTAGGTAACATCATCAGTGCTAGCGTTAGCTGGTTGGGTAATGAAACATCTGCAAGAAGCAAAATAAAAAACAAAAAAAACCCCAAGCTCAGAGAGAACCCTTATTTTCACCCATATTTTGGAAGTTTGGTCTAAGTTGAATCTTCAACTAGTTCTGACTTGTCAGCTCCTGCTTTAAAACTTGCCTCTTTGGGGAGGCTATTTCAGATATTTGAGGATGGACTATATACTTGAGTTTCAGAAGAATAGTCTCAGTAAGCTCCATATTTTACTTGCTGTCCTGTGTGTTATAAGGAGAGGAAGGAAGGGAGGGAGGGAGGAAGGAAGGAAGGGAGAGAGAGAGAAAGAAAGGAAGGAAGAAAGGAAGGAATGAGAAAGAAAGAAAGAAAGAAAGAAAGAAAGAGAAAGAGGGAGGGAGGGAGGAAGGAAGGAAGAATGGAAGAATGGAAGGAAGAAAGATGGTAGAATAAAAGGAAGGAAGATGGAAGAATAAAAGGAAGGAAGGAAGATGGAAGAATGGAAGTAAGGAAAGAAGGACAGAAGCAGGAAGGAAGGAAGATGGAAGAATAAAAGGAAGTAGGGAAGGAAGATGGATGGATGGAAGGAAGGAAGATGGAAGATGGAGGGAAGGAAAAAAGAAAAGAAAGCAGGAAGGATGGAAGATGAAAGAATAAAAGGAAGAAGGGAGGGAAGATGGAAGGAAGGAAGGAAGGAAGGAAGGAAGGAAGGAAGGAAGGAAGGAAGGAAGGAAGGAAGGAAGGAAAGCTAATACTAGTGGATCACTCTCGTGTAATTTTAGTCTGCTTAATTTTCAAGGAGCGGAGAAAACACGGCAACTCTCTATGGGGTCTCTCTTTAATCAATGGAATGTAAGCATGGGGGAAAAATTAGCCTTCATCCCATCTCCATGAAAGATGGGCAATGGTGGGTGCCAATTTGCAGGTAATGAACTTACAAGAAAGCTGTGAATAAATGATGTGCAAGAAAAAGTGAGAGGCATTTCATCCGAGGATGGCTGAAGGATACAACGGAAACTTTGGGAAGCTATTTATTCTCAGCAGTGCCGACCAACTTTTTCCCCTGACCAAAAATGAAACATGGATACAAGAATAAAGTTGAGCGGAGGTTATGATAAGTGTTGTCCAAATCAACAAATAGAGAAATAGAAAAACGGATTGTATCAGGAGAAGGCAAATTTGAAAATGCAGGTTTTAATATAGATGGCTGTAGTTTGCTGTGGTAGTGTCATGGCTCCATCTGAGAGCCTGAATCTGCGGAGGAAAATGAACTGGAACGGGACCCTAAGGAGGCCGAGGGAGAGGTGTCTGTGGCTTCAGAGGAATGTGGGGAAGAGCAGGCCGAGGCAGGCCAGGGCCCTTCAGGATTGGGACAGGAGGAACATGAGAGACAGAGTTCAGGCGGTGAGCAAGGGCCACCCCCTCCTTATCCTAGAGCACTGGAGAGTGGAGAGAAGGAGGGAACAACACAGGCAGGCTCAACTACTGAGGAGGAGAGCATCCCGCCCCTCTCCATAAGGCACACCTGGAGATTGAGATTTAAGGAGACGTTGTGGGGAGGGGCATTTGTCAGGAACAAAGGCTGATTCCTTGGAGTTTTGTGTGTATTGTTGCTGATCTCTTGTTCTGTGACTTCTGCTTGGAAACCTGAAAACTCAAACTATTGGATTGACTGATCACGTTACTTGAATGTTTAAAGACCTCGGACTGTATTTCGGATTCTCTCTTTTGAAAACTGCTCAGGCAAGCTAGGATTCAAACAGACTGGTTAAGTTTATGTTTTCTTCCTTGTTATCTCTATGGCCTTGAGTACTTTCTTATGCTAATCCGACTGTATTTGAACCTACTTTCAGCCAGAGTTGGCTGAAGGGGTGTATGTGTTCTTTTGTTGGAGGCTTGCCAGCAAAAGTGGGAGCATTTGGGGAAAATTTGGAGCAATAAAAGAACTGTTTGAATTGCCAACTGACTGCATTGCCTCGGTGCTGTGCCCTGGGTCATCACAGGTAGCTAGCAAAGTTACCACGGCATTGAAAAAAGTAATTTATGATCAGTTTTCACACTTACAACCATTGCAGCATCCCCATGGTCACACGATCAAATCTGGACACTTGGCACCTGACTCATACTTATGACGGCTGCAGCATCCCTGGGATCATGAGATCACCTGTTGTGACCTACTGCCAAGCAAAGTCAATACTCACTTAACAGCCATGTTACTAGCTTAACAATTGGACCCATTTGCTTAAAAACTGTGGTAAGAAAGGTTGTAAAATGGGGCAAAATGTCCCATCTGTCCTGCTTAGAAACAGAGATTTGGGGCTCAAATGTGGTCGTAAATCGAGGACTGCCTGTAGTGCCACTAGACTGAGCATCCACCAAACCAAAGGCGGGAGACTGCAGAAACATCACCCCTGTGACTATGTAGGACAGACTGGGAAGCTAACCACCAGATTGTAAGAACGCAAGCCAGCAGCGAGACAAGGAGATCCGAACTCATTGGTAGCCTCACATTGCAATGAATAAGAATATACATTCAATTTTGCAGCAACTAAGATTGTTGGACGAGCAGGCACAAAAACAGCCAGGGAATGATTGAAGCCTGGGAAACAGGCCCATCAGTCAATAGGAGAGCTGATACTTATAGCAGAACTACTAGATTCTGTAACAGTTTTGTTCCTTATGCCATCTGTAAATTTGCAGCATTCTTTCCCCCCCCCCCGACCAGGTATATGTATACATTTGAAGTAGATTCTGATGTTTCTCTGTGTCATATATGTGTGTACGGGTGGGTATATGCATAATGTTATTTTTTTGAGAGCTGAATGCAACAAAACTTCATTTTAATGTATGCTGATTAGCGTACATTTAAAGTGACAATAAAGATTCTACTCTATTCTATTCTGTTCTGTTCTACTCTGTTCTACTCTTATTCTATTCTATTCTATTCTATTCTATTCTATTCTATTCTATTCTATTCTATTCTATTCCCATTCCATTCCGTTCCGTTCCGTTCCGTTCCGTTCTGTTCCGTTCCGTTCCGTTCTGTTCCGTTCCGTTCCGTTCCGTCCCGTCCCATTCCATTCCATTCCATTCCATTCTATTCTATTCTATTCCCATTCCATTCCATTCTATTCCCGTACCATTCTATTCTATTCTATTCTATTCTATTCTATTCTATTCTATTCTATTCTATTCTATTCTATTCTATTCTATTCTATTCTATTCCCATTCCATTCCCATTCCATTCCATTCCATTCCATTCTATTCTATTCCCTATTCTGTTCTATTCTATTCTATTCTATTCTATTCTATTCTATTCTATTGCCAAATTATCAAGTACTTAGGAGGTGAGGGTTTGGCAGCACAAGCAAACAACAGCCAATGACTTAATAGCCAGCCACGAACACCTCAAAAGATTTTAAAAGCTACATAAAATAGATACCATATAAATGCCTCACCCAGAACAGCCCAAATCACACACTCAGCTACAAAGAAGTTCCCTGAGTCCGAAAGCTCAGCAGACAAATCACAGGTCCCAGTGACCAATCCAGATTGTAATAATAATAATAACAATAATAATAATAAAGTTGGAAGGGACCTTGGAGGTCATCTAGTCCAACCCCCTGCTTAAGCAGGAAACCCTATACCATTTTAGACAAATGGCTGTCCAGTCTCTTCTTAAAAACTTCCAATGTTGGAGCGTTCACCGCTTCTGGAGGCAAGCTGTTTCACTGGTTAATTGTTCTCACTGTCAGGAAATTTCTCCTTAGTTCTAGGTTGCTTCTCTCCTGAATTAGTTTCCATCCGTTGCTTCTTGTCCTGCCTTCAGGTGCTTTGGAGAATAAGTTGAGTCCCTTTTCTATGGGGCAGCCCCTGAGATATTTGCAATTTATGTTGGTCACTTTCAACCAATTCAACATCCTGTGACGATTTTCCACCTAGATCTCAACTTGACCGATACACATAATTTGATGCCTTTTTCTCTTTGATCCCAGACTCCCGCAGCTGCTGGTCCCACTACAAATGACTCACATTTCCTGAAAGAGCTGACCTCACCATGGTCCATTGGTCAGGTTCAAGTATCAAATTAATTGCTTCCCTCTCCTGACTCATCAAAACATCCCCCCACCCTTTCTACCTTTCTCAACAAGTCCCAAGTTCTTAATTGATTTTACATACTTGCGAACAGAATGGAACAAAACAGAATAACAGAGTTGGAAGGGACCTTGGAGGTCTTCTAGTCCAACCTCCTTCTCAGACAGGAAGCCCTATACCAGGGGTAGGCAACTTTGGCTCATTTATAACTATGGCCCCTTCATGACTTGTGGACTCCCAGAATTCCTGAGCCAGCCATGCTGAGGGGAAAGGGAGAGGTTTCCAAGCTGAGCCATACTGGCTCAGGAATTCTGGGAGTTGAAGTCCACAAGTCATGAAGAGGCCATAGTTCTCCCATGCTGGCTGAGGAATTCTGGGAGTTGAAGTCCACAAGTCATGAAGGGGCCAAAGTTCCCCCATGCTGGCTGAGGAATTCTGGGAGTTGGTCCATGAGTCATGAAGGGATCATAGTTCCCCCATGCTGGCTGAGGAATTCTGGGAGTTGAAGTCCATGAGTCATGAAGGGGCCAAAGTTCCCCCATGCTGGCTGAGGAATTCTGGGAGTTGGTCCATGAGTCATGAAGGGATCATAGTTCCCCCATGCTGGCTGAGGAATTCTGGGAGTTGAAGTCCATGCGTCATGAAGGGGCCATAGTTCCCCCATGCTGGCTGAGGAATTCTGGGAGTTGAAGTCCACGAGTCATAAAAGAGCCAAGGTTGCTTATCCCTGTCCTATACTATTTCAGAGGAATGGTTGTCCAATCTCCATTGCCAGTGCTGGGGTTTTTCTGAACTGCCATAGCCTGAAGAAAAAGATCACACCAGCCTGACATTCAGGATGTTTTGCGGTCAAAATTGGCCTCTCTTGCAACAGGGAGTAATAGCGATTGTAGTTGCAAACTATAATTGGCAGCCCTGCAAAAAAACAATATAAGGATTCTTAATAGAATAACAGAGTTGGAAGAGACTTTAGAGGTCTTCTAGTCCCACCCCCTGCTCAGGCAGGAGACCCTGTACCATTTCAGACAAAGGAAAAACCTCCAGTGTTGGAGCACACACAATTTATGGAAGAAAACTGTTTTATTGATTAATTGTTCTAACTGTCTCCTTAGTTCTGGGTTGCTTCTCTCCTATTGCTACTTATCCTGCCTTCAGGTGGTCTGGAGCAGGGGTCCCCAACCCATTGCCTGCAATCCGGAACCAGCAACCCCCCCCCTCACGTGCGGTAGCACTGCCACACAGGTGCTAGCAGCCTCATTTGTGTATGCACGAGGACGCTAGCAGCGCCAACATACAGATGCCGGCAGCTTGTTTGTGCATGGGTGTGGGTGCCAGCGGCCCGTTTGCACAGGTGTGCAGGGACCGGCGCATGTGCCACGAGTGCGCACAGCCTGCTTGAGCATGCATGTGCATGCTAGCACCACTGTTGTGTGCATACCCATTTGCGCATGCGCACGTGGGCCACGTGTGTGCACATTTCTCTGCTGCCCCATGTCCTTCTGGGATGCCAAGCTGGAAAGGTTGGGGAACTCTGCTCTGGAGAATAGCTTGACTCCCTCTTCTTTGGGGCAGCCCCTGAGATACTGGAACGCTGCTATCCTGTCCCCCCTCATCCTTCTCTTCATTAATCTAGACATACCCAATTCCAGCAACTGTTCTTCATATGTTTTAGCCTCCAACCCCCTAATCATCTTTGTTGCTCTTCTCTGTACTCTTTCTAGATCAGTGGTTCTCAACCTTTTTAATGCTGCGACCCCCAACCGGTCGTAAGTCGAGGACTACTCAACCAGTCGTAAGTCGAGGACTACTCAACTGGTGCAGCACAGTTTGCAGAATGGGACTTTTGGCGGGCTCAGCAGGGCAGAGACAGCCTGGACAATTCCTATTGGCTTTTGAAAGCCAATAGAATTAGACTCTATTCAAGAGAGTCTATTCTATTGGCTTTCAAAAGCCAATAGAATAAAAGGGAGTAGCACAGCTAAGGAAAAGGGGGAAAAAAATGGCGGACTACATTGTTTGGCGACCCCCGTGAAATGGTCGTTCGACCCCAAATGGGGTCCCGACCCACAGGTTGAGAACCACTGTTCTAGAGTCTCAACGTTTTTTTTACACCCAGAGGGATAGCCAGGAACTGCAAAGTAAGTGTCATGCAGATTGTGGCTAGTTAGGGCAGAGAGAATCCACATAATATGCTAAGTGCCTCAAAAAATAGGAAAAACATGTACGGGGGGGGGGGTTAAACCTTCATCAGACCATGTCAGAATTACAGGTAGTCCTTAACCTGTGACCCCAATTGACCCCCAAAGTTCTGTTATTGAGACATTTACTGAGTTTTGCCCTATTTTACGACCTTTCTTGCCACAGTCGTTAAGCGAATCACTGCACGTGATAAGTTAACACTGTTGTTAAGTGAATCTGGCTTCCCCATTGATTTTCCTTGTCAAAAGGTTGCCAAAGGGGATCACGTGATCCTGGGACATAGCAACGGTCGTAAGTATGAACCAGTTGCCAAACAGCTGAATTTTGATCACAGGGATGTTGCAAGGGTCGTGGAAAATAGTCCTAAGTCAGGTTTTTTCGGTGCCATTGTAATTTTGAATGGTTATTAAATCAACTGTTGTAAGTCAAGGACAACTGTTGTAAGTTGTAAGTTAGAGTGCAGTACTGCAGGCCACTTTGGCTGACTGTGTTCAGCAGGTCAGCGGTTCAAATCTCACCGGCTCAAGGTTGACTCAGCCTTCCATCCTTCCGGGGTAGGTAAAATGAAGACCCAGATTGTTGGGGGCAATGTAAATATTTATATATATATACATTGCTTACTGGTGTACACCGCTTAGAGAGTGCTTGCACTTAAAGCGGTATATAAGTCTCATAAATAAATAAATAAATAAATAAATATTTAACACTTTTTCCTTTAATAATATTTTCAGATGTCCATCAGGCCAGGTTTATTTCCCAATGGTTACTTCTGAAGAGGATAAAAAAAAAAAAAATCGGTGTTATTTGCTCCGATATTAATCGCCTGACCCGTCGTAATATCTGCGTAGTTTCATTATTAATTTTACCAAACAGAGTTAGAGAATGAATACAGATCAATCAGCCTTTGCTTCTGGCATTTTGCGCTGTGATCAAGAGCGTTAGATGATGGAAATTAAATAAGTTAGAGGCCTCTGCCTAGGATTCAGAAAGATACCGCACCACGTGTGGCAAAAAGTTATGATTTCTTCAGAAGAAAAAACAGGAATCATAGGGCCTAGAAACTACAACGAAGAACAGTTGCAGGAACTGAGCATGGCCAGTCTAGAGAAAAGATGGACTAGGATTGATATGCTAGCAGTATTCCAGGATTTGAGGTGCTATCACAAAGAGGAGGGGGTCAACTTATTTTCCAAAGCACCAGAAGGCAAGACAAGAAACAATGGATGGAAACTAATCAAGGAGAGAAGCAACCTGGAACTAAGGAGAAATGTCCTAACAGTGAGGACAATTAACCAGTGGAACAGCTTTGCCTTCAGATGTTGTGGGGGCTTCATCAATGGAGGTTTTTAAGAAGAGACTGGACAGCCACCTATCTGAAATGGTAGAAGGCAGACATGTCAAACACAAGGCCCGGGGGCTGGATGTGGCCCGCAAAGTGGTTTCATGTGGCCCGCAAAGCCATCCTGGAAACAGTGAGGGAACGGCCCCCACTGCCTTGGCCCTGGCCCAGGCCGGCCGGGAGCCAATGTACAATTTTGTGGTGGCCATCTATGCTGAAACACATTCAGTCTTAGCTCCATAACACACACACACACCCCGCATGGCCTGAGAAGAACAGTGAGGCTCCTCCAGTGGACCATGCCTTGGCACTTGCCCTGGTCCCACCCCCTTCTGCCAGAGACCCTCAGATCTGTCCCACTCCTGCCCAGGCCCCCACAGGCACCCTTGACGCGAACGATGTAGAGCTGGCCATACCCACTCAATAGGCCACACCCACTCCATCCACACCCACCCAGTAGGCCGCACCCACCCTGGCCACATGCATGAACACCAACTAGCAGTCAGAAGACATGATGAAAACTTTTTAATTTCACAACATACAGACAGATTTAACCCTAGTTTCAAGTGGGAAAATGTGAAGATCCTAGACCAAGCCTAGTCTAAAAATTCCAGGGAATTTCTAGAAGCCTGGCACTCTGACAAATCAGCCATCAGTAGACACGTAGAGATAAACAACATCTATAGACTATGCAAAAGAGACAATCAACCAACCCAAAAGGGGGACAAAAAGATTTAAGCACCTCTCCACCAGCAATCAACCCCCAGATCAGCATAGATTTACTCCAAGGTTAACTTAAGACCAACAATCAAGTAAACAATGCCCCAGTCAAGAAACTGACAAAGAAGCCAACATTAAACAGCCTAACCAAAGGATCTTTAAGACCAGCCCCACAGACAGGACAAGACACCAGAATATAAACTGACAGCAAACCCCGCTCCTTACTAGCCCTGATGATGTTACCTAGTTGGGTAATGAAACGTCTGTAAGAAAACAAGCACATTCGTAAAGCACCAAGGACCCCTCGAAGTATGATTTATTTGTTTTATATATTGAGAATCCGACAGTTACAGATTGCTTTCTGTAGCCAAGGCGAAGACTGGACATTTACTTAGTACTCCAAATACATAAACCAGCCAGAAAGTTTTATTTCTTTATTAAACTTTTATGCTGTTGACACTTCTTTTCATTTCTTTGTTTTTACTGTTGCAAGCCGCTTAGAGTGCCCCAAGGTGAGATAGGTGGCAAATAAATTTAAGACATAATAAATAATATATCTTAAAAGATTAGGAAAGGATGACATTTTTAGGGTATCATTTGAAACACGCAAAAAGTATCATTTCATTTTATTTCTGGACAGGATTGAAATCGGCTCAGTGATACCCAGGAATATTCTAGAAAGAGTGCAGAGGAGAGCAACAAAGTTGATTAGGGGACTGGAGGCTAAAACATATGAAGAACAGTTGCTGGAATTGGGTATGTCTAGTTTAATGAAAAGAAGGACGAGGGGGGACATGACAGCAGTGTTCCAATATCTCAGGGGCTGCCATAAAGAAGAGGGAATCAAGCTATTCTCCAAAGCGCCTGAAGGCAGGACAAGAAGCAACGGATGGAAACTAATCAAGGAGAGAAGCAACCTAGAACTAAGGAGAAACTTCCTGACAGTGAGAACAATTAACCAGTGGAACAACCTGCCTCAAGAAGCGGTGAATGCTCCAACACTGGAAGTTTTTAAGAAGAGACTGGACAACCATCTGTCCGAAATGGTGTAATTTTTCCTGCCTGAGCAGGGGGTTGGACTAGATGACCTCCAAGGTCCCTTTCAACTTTATTATTATTATCTTTAAATTCCTTCCTTCCTTCCTTCCTTCCTTCCTTCCTTCCTTCCTTCCTTCCTTCCTTCCTTCCTTCCTTCCTTCCTTTCTATTTTTGCCGTGTCTATTTTTATTTTATTCAAGGCAGGGTTAAAATATAAAACTCCCAAAAAGAAAAGGAAAAGAAAAGAAAAGGCATTAAAAAACCCCAAAACACCCCAACACATATAAACATATTATTCCCTCTAATTGAATACTGAGTAATACATTATTACCACATCAATTCTCCCCATTTGCGAAACAGCCCCCCCCCAAATTTTAAACTAATAAATCTATTTGCAAGTTATTTACCTGTATTCTATATATTATATTAGTGACAAAATAAGTAACAGGAAGAATAATAATACTAAAACAAAACACAATTAAAGCAACCTCAAATTAGGGAGAAACTTCCTAACAGTGAGGACAATTAACCAGTGGAACAGCTTGCCACCAGAAATCGTGGGCACTCCGTCACTGGATGCTTTTAAGAAGAGACTAGACAGTCACTTGTCTGAAATGGTATAGGTTCTCCTGCTTGAGCAGGGGGCTGGACTAGAAGACCTCCAAGGTCCCTTCCAGCTCTATTCTATTCTATTCTGTTCTGTTCTGTTCTGTTCTGTTCCAAATTTTCTATTCCAATCTATTCCATTCCATATTTTCTATTCTATTCTATTCTATTCTATTCTATTCTATTCTATTCTATTCTATTCTATTCTATTCTATTCTATTCAAAACCCTCTGTTAATAAACTATCATTGTAATCCGCTCGTAGAAAGTTTACCACGGCATCTTATCTATCCCAAATCATCCCCCAAATTAAAAATAGTTCATCCTGGATTCATCTGATTGATTGTTTCCAACTATGCAGTTCCATACTTTTGGATCAAGCCTGATCAGTATATAGAGAATAATAATAATCACCTGCTACTACTTGAATTACCTTTTTTTTTCTATCCATCCACACTTGCCAAAATTGCTTGGGATTTGCTGGCAAAGCCAATTGCACAGGGCAAAAAACTCTAGTAATACAGGTAGTCCTCGAGTTACAACAGTTCATTTAGTGACCATTCAAAGTTACAATGGCACTGAAAAAAAGGTGACTTATGACCAATTTCCACACTTAGGACCAATACAGCATCCCCATGGACATTGTCTCTAAATGGCAACCAGCTCATAAATAACTCTTATTGTAATACCCAGTTTATACTATATAGTTAAATTTAGGGAATGCAGAGTGTTCATTAAAGCAGAAGAACTGAGTTTCTTCAAACGTCCACAGTGAATTTAACTGCATGCTTTTACAAATGTTCTTGGAGTGCGACACACCATTTTTCATAGCAGGAAATTATTATGTTCCAGGAACCCAGGAGAAAACATGAGGTTCTTCCAGGACCTACGAGGACTAAACTTGGCAAAGATTCTTCAGCTTGTTCCTTGGTGCTTTGCTGAAACCATCTACTTAATAACCGTGATCCAGCCTCAATGTTCTTGCCGGCAGTCCTACCTTTTAATTTCCATGTTCCCTTTTATGCAACAAAACTAAGCACCAAACAAGAATGATTAATACTTTTTCACATTTCTATCCAAGGCAAGGTTGAAGAAGGGGAAAGAAGACTTATCAATTATGCAGGTTCTCCAAAATGGTTGGGTGAGATTAGCAAATATCAGAATCTTATCTATCTATCTATCTATCTATCTATCTATCTATCTATCTATCTATCTATCTATCTATCTATCCATTATCCCATCTGTCTCTATTATCTAGCTACATCTATCATCTATCTTTCATCTACTTATTATCTGTATTTCTGTCTATCTATCTATCTTTATCCATCCATCCATCCATCTCTTTATTATCCATCCATCTATCTATCTATCTATCTATCTATCTATCTATCTATCTATCCATTATCCATCTGTCTCTATTATCTAACTACATCTATCATCTATTTATTATCTGTCTATCTTTATCCATCCATCCATCCATCCATCTCTTTATTATCAATCTCTCTCACTATCTATCTATCTATCTATCTATCTATCTATCTATCTATCTATCATCCATCTGTCTCTATTATCTAACTACATCTATCATCTATTTATTATCTGTCTGTCTGTCTATCTTTATCCATCCATCCATCTATCCATCCATCCTTCCATCCATCCATCCATCTCTTTATTATCCATCTCTCTCTACTATCTATCTATCTATCTATCTATCTATCTATCTATCTATCTATCTATCTATCTATCTATCTATCTATCCATTATCCATCTGTCTCTATTATCTAGCTACATCTATCGATCATCTATTTATTATCTATTTGTCTGTCCGTCTATCTATCTATCTTTATCCATCCATCCATCTCTTTATTATCCATCTCTCTCTACTATCTATCCATCCATCCATCCATTCACCCCTCTATTATCCATCTCTCTCTACTTACATATCTATCTATCTATCTATCTATCTATCTATCTATCTATCTATCTATCTATCTATCTATCTATCTAAGCTAGCTAGCTATCTAGCTAGCTAGCTAGCTACATTTATCTACTGTATCTTTTCAAAACTAAATAATCTCAATAGATTAGTTCTTCCTCAACCATGGCAATTTGTAGATATGTGTACTTCAGCTCCCAGAATTCTCCAGCCACCATATGAAGGTTGAGAAACACTGGGTTAGAGAAAGGGACTTAAATGACACTTAAGACAGCTATTTTCATAAAAGAAAAAGAGATCAAATGCAAAAGTACAGGATGGAAAATGTTTTATTTGGTAAAAATACCTTTGAAAAGGATTTTGGAATTGTAAATCTTAAATGGATTTCTCTCATTAGTAAAATATAGTGGGTTTGTTGTTTTTTTTTTAACAGACAACGCAGTTTAAAAGCATAGTTCCCAAATTATGGGAAGTAACATTCCACTCTATCCTGCATTAGACCTGACTTTAAATTCTGTGTCCAGTTCTGGGCACCTTGTTGGAAGAATAATTGAAAATAAAGCTAACCAGTACAGAGCTGGACAATGAGACTGATCAGGAAACTAGAAATAAAAAGGAGAGATTGGAGAATGTGGGAACTGTGAAGAATTTTGGAGAAATTACCTGGATTACGATGGCTCTTTTCAAACACCTGAAGGAACAGCATCCAGAAAATTACTGTCCCGCAGTGCAGGGCATAGATTAATAGAAGCGACAGGAAGGCAGACACTGGTAAAATGTTAGGAAAAATAAATTGCCCCACTAAGCAGCAGGTAGGTGACAATACATAATGTCTCATTTCCTGAACCACAGGGAGACACAAAAAAGAGAAAAGAAAGGGGCTTCATTTTAAGGCCGTACAAATTAGTGAGAACTAATTAGTCTGACCACCAGTTTTTCACTTCTTCCATGCTTTCTGACATGCCTTTTATCTTTCAAGAAAAGTTAGGGAGAACCAAAGTAATGATGGCTTCTAATTAGATGGCTAGATATGCTATTACAGCTCTTCTCCTGTGGGTCACTGATTTACCAGAGTGGAGAAAAGAAATAACCTTCTTATTTTGATAGATTTTTGCTAGCGAAGAGATGAGTGCCAAATAACAGATCCCACAACTTTGATATTTGCAAATCTTTGTACAGTAGTTCTCAACGTACAACCATTTGGTGGCTTTTCAGAGTTACCACATCGTTGGAAAAAGTGACTTATGATCATTTTCACACTTACAGCTGTCGTAGCATCCCCATAGTTGCTTGATCAAATTTTGGAGGCTGGGCAACTGACTCGTATTTATGACGGTTGCAGTGTCCCAGGGACACGTGATCCCCTTTTGTAACCTTCCGACAAGCAAAGTCAGATTCACTTAACAACCGTGTTACTAATTTAATAACTGCAGCGATTCGCTTAAGAACTGTGATGGGAAAGGTCATAAAATGGGGTGGAATTCAATTAACAGGTTGTCTCACTTACCAGTAGAAATGTTGGACTCAATTGTGGCCATAAGAAGACTACCTGTCCGTGGCTTAGATCAGAGGTCCCCAATCTTTTGGGCACCAGGGACCAGTTCCATGGAAAAAGCTTTTTTCATGGACTGGAAAGTGTGTGGTTTTGTGTGCTGCCTGCATCCCACGGATGAGGCTTTGCTTGTTTGTGTGGATTGGTTGCTGGCATGCTACAGCCCAGTACTGGTCCATGGACCGGGGGTTGGGGACCTCTGGTTTAGATGACTGGGCCCTTTTATGTGGTCCCATCAAATGTACGTCCCTACCATACCATCCGTTGGTAGTGGGTCTAGGACAGGGGTAGGCAACCTTGGCTCTTTTATGACTCATGGACTTCAACTCCCAGAATTCCTGAGCCAGCATGGAGGAACTATGGCCCCTTCACAACTTGTGGACTTCAACTCCCAGAATTCCTGAGTCAGCATGGGGGAAACTATGGCCCCTTCACGACTCGTGGACTTCAACTCCCAGAATTCCTGAGCCAGCATGGAGGAACTATGGCCCCTTCACAACTTGTGGACTTCAACTCCCAGAATTCCTGAGTCAGCATGGGGAACTATGGCCCCTTCACGACTTGTGGACTTCAACTCCCAGAATTCCTGAGCCAGCCATGCTGAGGGGAAAGGGAGAGGTTTCCAAGCTGAGCCATGCTGGCTCAGGAATTCTGGGAGTTGAAGTCCACGAATCATAAAAGAGCCAAGGTTGCCTACCCCTCGCCTAGGACAATTTGCCCCAGCCAATTACTCACTGCTACCTCGCCATGGCCAACTCACTGCAGGACAATTTCCCACAGCCAACTCTCTGTTGGACAACTCAATGTGGTCAATTCAATGCGATAAATGTTATCCGCCACCATTTCTTTGACATTATTTTCATTAACAAAAATGGAAATAATGTCGAAGAAACAGTGGTTGATAACATTTATTGTGTCGAGTTATCCCACATGGAATTTTCCATGGCGAGTTGCCCCGTGGCCAGTTGCCAGTGGTGAGATGTCCCATGGCAAGTTGGCCACGATGAGATGGCTGTGACAAGATGGCTGCAGTGGGATGGCTGGGGCGAATTGTCCCATTCCGCTGCTGGTGAGCCAGGTGTTCTGGTTCTGATAGATGAGCCCAATAGAAATAAGAACGAGGCAATTGCTTTCCTCAAAGAACACATTTAATGGCTACATAATATTGGCACGAACAAAGGTGAAACCAAGACTGAAAGTTGCCCTCCAGGTTATAAAGTAACAAGTTGAACTCCCCACCCCTGCAGTGTATCTTAAATCATAATCCCCAATTAGCTACTTTGGCGGGCTTTCTAACAGTAGCTTCAGCCCACCAAAACTTAGATAACTTGACCTTGGTTCCTACAGAACAATTTATTGTTATGTCTAAACTAAGAGAATATAGCTCCCCTCTGTTGTGATTCCTCATCAGCCAGTGGAGCCGGCAGCTAAGTATGGGGAACCAGAGGAGGAGGAGGGGGGCCTGGAGTGACATCAGAGTCAGAGGAAGGCTCTGATGAGCCCCAAGACTTACAGTCTGATAAGGAGCCTGGCCCCTCCACTCATGCTTAGGCTGAGACACAGCTGTGCTGGGAGCCCGAGTTGGACAGTGATGAAGAACAGTTGGGACAAATTCCAGATGCATGAAAACGCAGGCAAGAGAAGTGTGTAGGACAGAGGAGTGCAATGAGGCGGCTCCAAAGGCAAAGGAGAAGGCATTAGGAAGCCACACCTTGGGCTGCATAATAAAAGGGAAGGTGTGGGAGGTGCTGGTTGCTGAAGGCAACCTTTTGTGAAGGAATCAGGTTTCAGTGAATTGTGTTTTGTTTGCCTTTGTCTTTGGACATTTTACTCAGGTCTGTAAAATAATAAAGGGGGGTTTGTTTTCCTGCGGTTCCAGCCTGCTCGTTGGAAGAGGGGTTTCTCCTTGTGAGTTGAACAAGGACTCACGTAGGCTGGGACTGAACACCCTCTCCCATCACTGTGGCAACCAAAAATGAAGTAACGATGACTGCCGCCAAATTCGGTTAAAGGTTGACAGTGTGGATGTGAGAGGGGAGAGATGGTCCTCCATTTATTTAACAGTCCTTGTGGCCTCTCCCCAATTTCTGTGCCAAGCAATCGATGGATCAGGATGTGAAGCATCCAGCCATCTAATGCAGAGAGGAAGGGAAAAATTTCCTGCTTCACTACAAGAAAATGCAAAGCATTTTTCATTTCTTCCGCCCAGTTCCCAGGCCATGTCTTCTGAGCATCACCTACTGTGTCTTGTGATACTTATGACAACAGTGAGCTAATTTGTGTTGCAATGGTGCTGACCTTTTGTCAGCCTAAGCCACAGTAAAAAAAAAAAATCTCCATGCTGAATAATTTCAGCACTGCTGAAAGCCTGGGCTGCGGCAGAGATTGTGCTTATAATCCAGTTCTGTTATCCTTTCATTAAGTAGGTAGAGATGTTTTTCAAAACAGATGTTCCCAAGTGAAAATTGCCGGGTAAAAGGGAAATAATAATAATAATAATAATTAAAGCAAAGTCCCGCTGTTATAAAATTCTTCCTCAAAGAGTTCATTGTTGAGAAGACGGCACATGTTCTCCCTCACTCATTAGCCCTGTTCACACAATACTGGTTAATGAGATACAGGTAAATCCTCATCTTACGATCACGACTGAGTCCAAAATTTCTGTTGCTAAATGAGACCGTTATTAAGTGAGATTTGCCCAGTGGTGGGATTCAAATACGTGAACAACTGGTTCTCTGTGTGGATGCCGCTTCCGGAAGTCTATTCTGGGCCTGGGCAACAAAAAATTAGCTACCGGTTCTGCCGAAGTGGTGCGAACTGACTTAATCCGACCATTGGGTTTGCCCCATTTTATGCCGTTTTTTGTCACAGTTGTTAAGTGAATCACTGCAGTTGTTAAGTTAGTAATACAGTTGTTAAATGAATCTGGCTTCTCCATGGACTTTGCTTGTCCGAAGGTTGCAAAAGAGGATCAGATGATCCTAGAACACTGCAACCGTCATAAATAGGAGTCAGTTGCCAAGCATCCAAATTTTGATCACTTGACCACAGGGATACTGTAACAGTCGTAAGTGTGAAAAAAACGGCCATAAGTCACTTTTTTCAGTGCCGTTGTAACTTTAAATGGTCATTAAATGAACTGTTGTAAATCGAGGACTAACCTGTAGTTGATTTTCTAAGTATGCACAACAACATGAGCCTACACAGCACACTACGCTTCAAAAGACCTAACTATGTTTAATCCCAAATAGGCTTAATACATTGTGCTAATTCAATGTTTGAGGTTATAATTATGCATCGTTAATGTCTTGGAAGGATATAATATTCTTTCTGTAATTTCATTTCAATGTTCATAATATCGTGACCGTTAGAAGGCAGAACACATTTTTACCCTAAGTAGTTTAGAAGTTACTAGCTCCTTCTAACATATATGGCTCTGTGTGTATTTTATTCTGATAATAGTTGTAGATATTAGAGCAGTAGTGGCGTTGCTCCAGTGGTAATGGTAGACTAGGTGGGATTAAAAAGTTCAATCAGTTCCAACTTTGCAAGATCTTTTTTTTCCCTGCGAGAAGTTGAAATTGACTGATTGAACCTTTTTTTTTTTTGCACATGGCGGTGGAGGCCTAAAGCAAAAACTGAAGGCCTAGGACTGGGGCGACAGCATGCGTGCCCACAGAGAGGGCTCTGAGTGGTGCCTCTGGCACTCATGCCATAGGTTCGCCACCACTGCTCTAACATCTACAACTATTATCAGAATAAAATACACACAGACCCATATATGTTAGAAGGAGCTAGTAACTTCTAAACTACTTAGGGTAAAAATGTGTTCTGCCTTCTAACGGTCACGATATTGTGAACATTCCTGCTTTCTCTCTTCTCCCCATGTCTCATGTGCCTTGTTTAGGGCAGAGATGGGAAATGTTTAAACAGGGACTGCTCAAGTCTTGGGAGAAACTGCCAAATGTTGAGGATCTTACAAAGGAAATTGGTAATCACCACAATCCAGGTTTTGTTCAAGTATCCATATGTTAGTGATGGCAAACCAAGGCACATTTTTGGTGACACACCAATGTTCGCCATCAACTCATGTGATTTTTGGAGGCTGCAGAGCCCGCATAAAAATGGCGTATGTTCTCCCATAGCCTCTGAATCCTCTGGAAGTGGTCTAGGACAGCTCACCATAGCCGACTTGTCCAGGTCAACTCACCCTTGTTGTCTCACCTAGACCAACGCACCCCAGTCAACTCACCACAGGTCAACTAGTTGTGGCCAACTTGCTGTGGGACAATTCAACACAAGGTCACTCAAGAGAGGGACAAGTGAATTCCAGCTGGCCTTGTCTCGCTTTAGGTTTGAACCTTCTCAAGTTAGAAGTCCTCAAGCCTGGGGTGAGCTGCAATTCTGTTTGTCCCTCTTGAATTATCCCATGTTGAATTATCCTCAACTGTGTTATCCCGTGGTGAATTGGCCGCAGTGAGTTGGCCCGTGATGAGTTGGCTGAGGTGAGTCAGCTGCCATGAGATGACCAGAGTGAATCGGCTGAGGTGAGTCGGCCGCAGCGAGTTGTCCCATTCTGCCGGACGTTGCGCAAGAGGGCCATACTCTCATACCTCCTCTGATCCCTCCAAAAATCACGTGAGAAACAGGACTTTTGTGTAGTTTTTGGAGCTGCAGAGGTTGCAATAAAGTATTTTCTGGAGCCATTTCAAGAATGAAGGCCCCGTGCAAGTTGGAGCCGCCTCAATTTATCTGATTTTTTTAAAATAGTAAATGAATATGTAAATAATTGTTTCTGTTTTGTTTGGGTCTGTATCTGTGTGAGGGAGGGAGGGAGGGAGGGAGGGAGGGAGGGAGAGAGAGAGAGAGAGAGAGAGAGAGACCAGCATTGTGTATGTGTGTATGTGTGAGAGAGCGAGAGCAGCAGTGTGTATGTGTGTGTGTTTGTGTGTGTGAGAGAGACTAGCAGTGTGTGTGTGTGTGAGAGAGAGAGAGAGAGACCAGCAGTGTGTATGTGTGTGTGTGTGTGTGAGAGAGAGACCAGCAGAGTGTATGTGTGTGAGAGACAGTCTAGCAGTGTGTATGTGTGTGTGTGTGTGTGTGAGAGAGAGAGAGAGAGAGAGAGAGATACTAGCAGAATCAGTTCCGAATTTTTGACACCCCAAACCCAAAAAGTTCTCCATCCCTCTCGTATGCCGAATGATCAGATGAAACATTAGCTTCTTAGCTGAGAGCCAACCCTCATTAAATGTAATGCAATTAAGTTTTTAAAAGGGCATAAGTGATACTGTGCAATTACATTCTGGTCTGGCAAAAAGAAAAAAAGAGAGAGAGAGAGGGAGGGAGAAAGAGAGAAAGAGGGAGAGGGAGAAAGAGAGGGGGGGAAAGGGAGAGGGAGAGAAAGAGCACTGAGGCTTAGGAAAACACCGTACCTCCTACTCTTTTAAAACACGCCTTTTTAGATGCCCCTTGGACAAAGGCCTGGTGGAATTGTAATTGCATAGAGAGAAAAAAAAAGGGACAAAATGAATTTAGTAGATAGAGCTAACAGGCCGCTATCTTAGCTGTGGCGCATTTTCGTTTAAGACGGGTCCACCACTCAGTCCCTAACTGGCATTTCAGCAAAGAGCTGACAACTCAAATGTCTACCTTAGATTTACTATCATGATTCTCTCATCAGTACTTGTTACCTTCCAGGTCCTTGAAATATGACAAGTCACACGCCACTCTCCCAAACGAAATCTTAATAAATAAATAAAAAAAAAATCCATTCAGATACAAACTGAAATGCAGATGCTGGGGATGGCGCTGGGCGATAGCTTCTGAGTATCAGGATTGTACAGCTAGTCCTTGACTTGCAACCGTTCATTTTAGTGACTGCTCACAGTTACAACGGTACTGAAATAAAGGGCCAGTCCTCACCCTTACAACCACTGCAGTATCGTCACAGTTACCTGATCAAAATATGAGCATTTGGCAACTGGTATGTTTCTATGACGGTTCCAGCATCCCGGGGTCACGTGACCCCCTTTTGTGACCTTCTGACAAGCAAAGTCAGTGAGGAAGCCAGACTCACTTTACAAACCACTGCAGCAATTCATGTAGTGGCAAGAAAGGTCGTAAAATGAGTCAAAATTCACTGTACAGCTGTCTTGCTGAGCAACAGAAAAATTGGGCTCGTAAATGGACGTAAGTTGACCTGGTGCTTGTCTACTACCACGATGTCTGGTTCATTGGCCAGTACCTGCCTGTCTGTCTGGATCTGGACATCCCATAGGATCTTAGCCCACTTGTTCTCCACAGCTTTCTGTGGAACCTCCCACCTGGATTTGGGAAGATCTCTTCCATCACTTTGCAGATGTTTTCCTACACAATGCCAGCTACTTGATTGTGCCATTCAGTATATTCTTTCTTTCTTTCTTTCTTTCTTTCTTTCTTTCTTTCTTTCTTTCTTTCTTTCTTTCTTTCTTTCTCTCTCTCTCCCTTCCTTCCTTCCTTCCTTCCTTCCTTTTTTCTTTCCATCGATCCATCAGTCCATCCATCTATATCTATCTATCTATCTATCTATCTATCTATCTATCTATCTATCTATCTATCTATCTATCTATCTATCTATCTAACGTACAGTTATTATTTCATTTAGAAAACACTCCCACACAATGTCAGCTACTTTGTTGTGCCATTCAGTGTATTTTCTTTCCTTCCTTCTTTCTTTCTCTTTCTTTCTTTCTTTCTTTCTTTCTTTCTCTTTCTTTCTTTCTTTCTTTCTCTTTCTTTCTTTTTTCTTTTCATCCTATCTATCTATCTATCTACCTATCTATCTATCTTCCTATATATCTATCATCCTATCTATTATCTATCTATCATCCTAGCTATCATCTGTCTGTCTGTCTGTCTGTCTGTCTGTCTGTCTATCTATCTATCTATCTATCTATCTATCTATCTATCTATCTATCTATCTATCTAATGTACAGTTATTATTTCATTTGGAAAACACTCCCACACAATGTCAGCTACTTTGTTATGCCATTCAGTGTATTCTCTCTCTCTCTCCCTCCCTCCCTCCCTCCCTCTCTCTCTCTCTCTCCAATTATTGTTTCATTTAGAAAACACACACACACAATGCACATACAAAATGCTAGCTACTCGGTTTATGCTGTTCCTGCCTGCATCTCTCTCTCCCTCTCTTTCTCCTTCCTTCCTTCCTTCCTTCCTTCCTTCCTTCCTTCCTTCCTTCCTTCCTTCCTTCCTTCCTATCATCTCTCTCCCTCTCTCTCCCTCTCCCTCTCTCTATCATCTATCTATCTATCATCTCAAAGAAAAGTTTTTATGTCGTTTTAGAAAGAACATCCACCCAACCAATGGCAAACTTCTGTTCTGAATATTCCCTATAGAAAACATGAATTGTTTGCGGTCATAGAAATTCACCAGCTCCAATCAATGTGGAGTAGCAAATTGTTATGATGACGACTCCTTGAATGACTAATTTGCTCTATTTTCCATTCACAACAAGAGTTAGTGATTTTGCTGGCAAAATGGATCAATGCCAGAGAGAGAGAGAGAGAGAGAGAGAGAGAGAGAGAGAGAGAGAGAGAGAGAGAGAGAGAGAGAGAGAGAGAGAGAGAGAGATGAATTCCATCAGAATGTAAACATTTTGAAGGATCTGGAATGTGTGAGATCCACTTCCTCGTTGGGCTGCCAGCGAGCAGCCGAGGTGGCTCCAGACCCCCAGCTGCCCCTCCTCCTTCTCCTGCTTCCCTGCGTGGTTGGCCGGTCAGAGCAGCAGCAGCTGCCGCCACCATCAGAGCATCAAGTGGATAAGGCTCAAGCCGGGAAAGGGTTTCCTTTCAGCCATCCTGGAGCCATCTCTGCCCGTGCCAATTGAGCTCTTTGGCCAGTTCGCCATGATGCAGAACAGCCAGCAGGCTGTGGCTGCTGACGGACATTGTCTGCCCCCATGCGCTCACTGGCCTCTGTGTGCAGGGGCTGATGGTGTCAGGCAGTAGCTGCCCCGTCCCCTACCTTGGCTTGCCTTGCCCCACGGCAATTGGCACCCCCGCCCTGCCTCTCTTCGCCTCACCCTGCAGAACGAGCCTCCGGCCCGCCCCCCAGCCACCAGAGACCCCCTGGATTTCCCCCAACCCTGCCCGGCCCCCACAGGCATCCCTCCCCATAGTGCATCATCGAGGTGGCCATGCCCACCCTGGCCACACCCACCCAGTCAGCCATGCCCACCCAGCACCCGGCAACAAGTAAGTGGGTTTTGGGTTGTAGTTTGGGCACTCGGTCTCTAAAAGGTTCACCATCACTGCCCTATACCATTTCAGACAATTGGCTGTCCAGTCTCTTCTTAAAAGCCTCCAGTGATGGGGCATCCACAACTTCTGGAGGCAAGTTGTTCCACTGATTAATTGCTCTCCCTGTCAGGAAATTCCTCTTTGGTTCTAGGTTGGTTCTGTCCTTGATTATTTTCCACCCATTGCTTCTTGTCCTGCCTTCAGGTGCTTTGGAGAATAGCTTGACTCCCTCTTCTTTGTGGCAGCCCCTCAAATATTGGAAGACTGCCATCATGTCACCCCAGTCCTTCTCTTCATTAAACTAGACATGCCCAATTCCAGCAACCGTTCCTTATATGTTTTAGCCTCCAGTCCCCTAATCATCTTTGTTTCTCTCCTTTGTACTCTTTCTAGAGTCTCAGCATCTTTTTTACATTGTGGTGACCAAAACTGGATGCACTATCCCAGTGATGGCCAACCTTTTAGAGACCGAGTGCCCAAAAACTGGCCCCGCCCCCACTCCATCCCCTGCCCTGCCTCTACCTCGGCTGCCCGCAGGGCCACTCACTGCCTCCAGGGCCCGCCACAGATCGCTGAGGCAGCCCAGCAGCACCATGGTGGCCACGCCCTCTGCCCGCGCCCCGCAGCATCAACTGTGCATGATGGGGCATGAGGGCAGAGTCTTGTCTACGCTGCCTGGCTGCCATGTCCTTGGCTGCGCTGCTCCATGTGGGCCACGCTCAGGGGCGACTCTCCTCCAGGGGGGCTGCTGGTGAGGAGAGGGTGGTGGGGGAGGTGAGCCTGGGGCAACGGCATGTGTGCCCACAGAGAGGGCTCCAAGTGCCGCCTCTGGCACCCGTGCTATAGGTTCGCCACCACTGCACTATTCCAAGTGTGGTCTTAGTAAGGCTTATGAAGTGGTAGTGATACTTCACTAATGCTTCAGTCTGGCATAACTCCTTGATATACGATGCTGCTGAAGTTATCTTGCTAGATGACCATCCAATCTATATTCAGATATCTTCAGTGAAGGAGAATCTCTCAAGACAACATCTTCCATTGTCCAATACTTGCCGATTTAGGAAATTCCACGAAACATTTAGCTGAAGCCTTCTTCCCCTATGATTTCCACTCCTTAGTTCTAACCTTCCGCTTTGCAACAAGGGGTAAATTTGCTCCCTCTTTTACACTGCAACTCATCTGGTATTTGAAGGTCAAGCTCATGGTCAAGATCTTTTCATCCTGATCAGGTCAAAACTCTACTCCATTATTCCAAAATGCTAGACACTCAACCGTGCATTCGAGGTATAGAAAGGGAAGACTCCAATTAGACCTCATAAGAAGAAGAGCTGTTGGAGAATGGAACCAATTACTTACAGAAATTGTGAACCTTCGTTCATCGGATGCGTTCAAGAGAAAAGTAGATACCAATCCATGACTAAAGAAGCATTAACGGGAACAAAAATCTGGCTTTTTCAGGGGTCGAGAAAGAACTGGCTTTGAAAATGGGAAAAAAAAATAGTTCAAGTTCTTGAGTTTTTCTTACTTTTTTTCCTTTACATAGCAGATTCGCCTTGTTTAGACGTTAACCTCATTCTAAGACACTTCTTGGAATGACCATCTGACTTTGCTTTTAGGACACCGCACAGTACCAATAACAGCAAATATTTGTAGCTTAGGGTTGAAATGAAGCATCCTTGGTGCTCTCTGAGCTTGGTTGTTTTCTTGCAGATGTTTCATTACCCTACTAGGTAACATCATCACTACTAGAAGGGAGTGGGGGACGAGGAGGAGGAGGAGGAGGAAGAGGAGGAAGAGGAGGAAGAAGAAGAAGAGGAGGAGGAGGAGGAGGAGGAAGACTGTGGGGTCCTTGGTGCTCTCTGAGCTTGGTTGTTTTCTTGCAGATGTTTCATTACCCAACTAGGTAACATCATCAAAGAGAATGGAGGAGCTGGTAGTTCGTTAACTGGGGTATTGTGCATTGCAAGGTGTCAATCTCTGCTTATCTCAAGGTTGATTGCTGGACAGTAGGTGCTGTGGACTTTTTGGCTTTTGGGCTGACTCTTGTGAATGGTGTGTAGATGTTGTTTATCTCTATGTGATTGTTGAGAGTGGATTTGCCTGAGTGCCAGGCTTGCAGGAATTTTTCTACATATTTGGACTTGGCTAGGTCTAGCATGCTCACAGTCTCCCAGTGGGAACCATGGTGAAATCTGTCCATGTGTTGTGCAATTAAGCCATTTTCAACATATCTTCTGACTGATAGTTGGTGTGGGTGTGCTCTGCTAGTCTTCTACTTGTTTGTTCTCCACAGTGGCTATTACAATCTTTACACTGTATCTTATATATATAAAATAGAGCTGGAAGGGACCTTGGAGGTCTTCTAGTCCAGCCCCCCGCTTAACCAGAAGAACCTATACCATCTCAGACAAGTGACTGTCCAGTCTCTTCTTAAAAACCTCCAGTGATGGAGCACCCACAACATCAGAAGGCAAGCTGGTCCATTGGTTAATTGTCCTCAGTGTCAGGAAGTTTCTCCTTAATTCCAGGTTGCTTCTCTCCTTGACCAGTTTCCAACCATTGTTTCTTGTCCTTCCCTCTGGTGCTTTGGTGAACAACCTGGCCCCCTCTGCCTTGTGGTTAGATTAGCCTAGTGCTAGGTCATGGCTATTTGGGAACCAGGCTGTGCAAGAAACGGGCAAGTGTGTGAACTAGAAAGATTGGAAACAATATACAATATAACTCATCTGCAATACAGATAGTCCTCGACTTACAACAGTTCATTTAATGACTGCTCAAAGTTACGACGGCACTGAAAAAAGTGACATGACCATTTTTCACACTTTTGGCCATTGTAGCACCCCCAGAAATGAGGAGGGGATAAGCCACCTGGGAAAGCCAAGGGAAATCATCAAAACAATTAAAAAATGAAAGTTAGAATATTTCGGACATGTGATGCGACACCCAGAAAAATACAGCATACTCCATTTAATTCTCCAGGGAAAGATTGAAGGCAAACGAGGTCCAGGCAGAAGAAGAAAATCATGGCTTCAAAATCTAAGGGACTGGTTTGGACAAAACTCAGCAGCACTTTTTCGTGCGACTGCTGATAAAAACAGGATCACCAACATGATCGACAGCGTCCAATAACGGATATGGCACAAGAAGAAGAAGATGAAGGAGCATCCCCAAAGATCACATGATCAAAATTCAGATGCTTGGCAACTGATTCACACTTATGATGTTTGCAGTGTCCCGGGGTTTCATGTGATCCCCCTTTGTGACCTTCTCAAAAGCAAAGTCAATGGGGAAGCCAGATTCACTTAACAACCAGGTTACTAACTTAACAACTTAGCAACAGAAATTTTGGGCTCCCATGTAGTCATAAGTCAAGGATTATCTATATAAATGTAGTCATCTACTGCAAGCCACTCAGAGAGCAAACCCCACTCCCTTCTAGCACTGATGATGTTATCTAGTTGGGTAATGAAACATCTGCAAGAAAACAACTAAGCCAGTGGTGGATTCAATTATTTGAATAACCGGTTCTCTGTGTGGATGCAGGCCTGGGCCTCCGAGGCCTAGAACAGACTTCCGGAAGTGGCATCCACGCACTTCCGGCGGGCCGTTCTAGGCCTGGGAGGTCTCCTCCAGGCCCCCCCAGGCCCCCCCAGGCCCAGAACAGACTTCCGGAAGTGGTATCCATGCACTTCCAGTGGGCCATTCTAGGCCTGTGAGGCCTCTTCCAGGCCTGGGAGGACTAGAATGGACTTCTGGAAGCGGCCTCCACGTGTGCATTCAGCCGGTTCTCCGAACTCAACAAAATTTAGCTACCGGTTCTACCGAACCGGTGCAAACCAGCTGAATCCCACTACTGAATCAAGCTCAGAAAGCACCAAGGACCCCACACACCCCACAGTAGCTTGGAGGGCGTCTGTTAGAGATGGTTTATTTTGGATTCCTGCAATAAGCAGATATCTCAATAGGATGAAGAGGTTTTTTTTAACTCCATATCTTTCCTTTCTCTTCTTTCCCCCCCTAGGTATTCTGCTTTATCTCTGCTTTCTATATATCGTCCTTATAAAAATACATGCCCAGAACAGTATTCCCAGAACAGTATTCCCTCTAGCTAGGAAGCATGAAGGCATAAATCAAATGAGAGGTGAGAGAATTATTCCTCCTTTACTTTCTTCCCACCAAAATCTGTCTTTTCATAATGGGCATCAGAGGACTCCGAACTAAGGTTTCTGGGAGAGGCAGTGATCCATCAGAATGGAGCTGGAAGGGACCTTGGAGGTCTTCTAGTCCAGCCCCCTGCTCAAGCAGATCCTATACATTTGAGACAAGTGGCTGTCCAGTCTCTTCTTAAAAACCTCCAGTGATGAAACACCCACGACTTCTGGAGGCAAGCAGTTCCACTGGTTAATTGTCCTCACTGTTAGGAAGTTTCTCCTTAATTCCAGGTTGCTTCTCCCCTGGATTAGTTCCCATCCATGGGAGAGGAGGGAGGGAGGGAGGAAGGAAGGGATTGTTGAACATTCATAAGAAAAAAAATGTGTTAGGTATTCTCCAAAAGTAATTTGATATTTCCAAGGACAAGTCTATATAATGAACCTATAGTCCAAATGATTTTTAAGAAGAGACTAGACAATCACCTGTCTGAGATGGTATAGGTTCTCCTGCTTGAGCAGAGGGCTGGACTAGAAGACCTCCATGGTCTATTCTATTCTATTCTATTCTATTCTATTCTATTCTATTCTATTCTATTCTATTCTATTCTTTCCTGTTGTTCTGTTCTGTTCTATTCTATTCTATTCTATTCTATTCTATCCTATCCTATCCTATCCTATCCTATCCTATCCTATCCTATTCTTTCCTGTTGTTCTATTCTATTCTATTCTATTCTATTCTATTCTATTCTATTCATGGAATGATAAGTTTGAGAGGATTAACTGAAGGCCTGGACCACAAATAAGACCATTTGAAATATATGCCCTCCAAACAAAATCGCTCTGTAGTTTGGTGCCTTCCAAAGACTTTGCATTGCACGTTAGCCTCAGGCTGGGTGCTGTATCTATGCACACTATTTTATCTGTAAGCCATCCAGAGTCACCGGATACGAGGTGAGTAGCAAATATATTTCATAATAAATAAAAATGAATGTCTATGGAGATGCTCAGTCATCCAGGCCATGGCTCTCCCAAAGGTGCTTTTTTTTTTTTCAGGAGTCAACTGGACTTCCTTGTTTTTCTTTGAAGACATTTCGTTTCTCATCCAAGAAGCTTCTTCAGCTCTGACTGAATGAGTGAGAATCTGCATAAACATTTAGTTATGCTCTTTGGGATGAGCACCCTTCGAATGGTGCGGGAGTAGGAATGGATTTCGAGAAAACATTGCAGACTACAGCAACCATTGGCGCTTCAGTTTGAGATGCAGGCAACACAGACTCATCGCCAATAGCCTGCACCTGTCTTCAACAGGGAAGGGAACCAGGGCTGAAAAAGTCCTGCAGCCAAGAATGTTCCACACCCATTCGCACCACTCAGATGACCCTGAGGACACAGGTAAACCTCCAAGTGGCCTCAACGACCCTCTAAAAGAAGGCAAATGACCAGCTGTCTGCAAGGAGTATAAATCCTTCCATTCCCCACCATCCAGTCAGAGCTGAAGAAGCTTCTTGGGTGAGAAGCGAAACGTCTTCAAAGGAAAAACAAGAAAGTCCAGTTGCCTCAGGAAAAAGCACCTTTGGGATAAATAAAAATGAAATAAATATTCTTGGATAAAAAGAGCTGATAGAAGACCTATCAAGGATGATGACTCTCTAGCTGTGCTATAGTTATGTTGATTTAGCGCAGTGCTTCTCAAATAGTGGGGCGGGCCCCCCAGGGAGGACGCGAGGCTCCGTAAAGGGGGGCTCGTTTGACCTCGGCAAATACTGTCATATTGGACGCACGTGACACACGCAAAGGACCCGATTGGATAGACAGTCACGCGGGGGGGGCGCGAAATGTTTTCTTCTTCCTAGGGGGGCATGACAGAAAATAATTGAGAAGCACTGATTTAGCGTATGGCAAAATTCAGGCCCGAATTACAGGGTGCATGCAATTTATACTGTTTTATTTTTATTTTACTTTATTTAATACAGTGGCAATTCCACATTGGGACCACAACCCCATCATTAGGGCTCTGTTAATGGCAAGATTCCAGCCTGGCTTCAATTAACCGACAGGAGAAGTGGATTGCAGGGGATGTAAACATGCAACTCTCTCCCACCACAGTAAAAGACTCTCGCTGGTTTATATAGAATATTAAAAACCAGTCGAAACATCCCCAGTACTAACATCCATAAAAACAAAAAGACGGAAAAATGAAAACAATAAAGAAACAGAAGTTAAATATCGCATGACCAAATGATTAGAGCGGGGCAGTCTTTCTGAAAAGTCTTTGATGACTTTCAGTGCATCAGCAAGAAGAAGCTGAGCTGATGTCTGCCAGAAGGCTGGGGTGTTTTATATATATATATATATATATATATATATATATATATATATATATATATTGCTCCTATATTGCATACACAATAAAGAAATATATCCCAGTTGAGTAATCTTTGTCTCTTTACTTGCCAAAATTTTTGTCAAGGGGAAATGTTTCTCTCCATCGGCATCAATGGAAAGTTATCTTTGTCTGTCTGTCTGTCTCTGTCTGTCTGTCTGTCTTTTGCACGCTCTCTCTCTCTCTCTCTCTCTCTCTCTCTCTCTCTCTCTCTCCTTTATCTATCTGTCTGTCTGTCTGTCTACCTACCTACCTATCTATCATCTATTTATCTATATATCTACCGTCTATCATCTATCTATCTGTCTGTCTGTCTGTCTATATATTTATCTATCTATCTATATCTATCTTTCTATCTATCTATATCTTTCTATCTTTCTATCATCTATTTATCTATCTTTCTATCTTTATCTATCTTTCTATCTATCTATCTATCATCTATCTATCTTATCTATCTATCTATCTATCTATCTATCTATCTATCTATCTATCTATCTATCCTATCACATTTCTGTGCCACCCATCTCACTGTCAAGCAAGTCAGGATTGCTTATAACATCATACACGCACAATATAAAACCATGAAAGTGGTTTAATACATTCAGGAATAAAAATTAAACCATCAAAATTAACAAGCAACTAGATAAAAAGAGTCCAATACATAAACAGAGTGGAAGTAAGATCTTCTCTTAATCCACCAACCACTTCCAGAAGGGGACTGCCCCATTGCAGCCCCAAGCCAGTTGCCAGATATATCTTCAGGCCAAGAAGCTGGGTGAGGATCTCACCTCAAGGGGATGTCCCAGAGGGTGGGTGCCACAGCAGGAAAGTCTCTTCTCCTGGATCCTGGTAGCTGAAATTCCTTGGCTGATGGAATATAGAGTGTATTACCTTCTGCCAGATTGAGTCAGGTGGACTAGTCCCACTGGGATGAGATAGTTCCTAACCCTAACTCTAACCCGAACCCGAACCCTAACCCTAACCCTAACCGGAACCCTAACCGGAACCCTAACCCTAATCCTAACCCTAACCCTAATCCTAACCCTAATCCTAACCCTAATCCTAACCCTAACCCTAACCCTAACCCTTTACATAACCCTTTACCTAACTCTAACCCTAACCTTAACCCGAACCCTAACCCTAACCCTAACCCTAACCCTAACCGGAACCCTAACCCTAACCCTAACCCTAACCCTAACCCTTTACCTAACTCTAACCCTAACCTTAACCTTAACCCTAACCCTAACCCTATCCCTAACCCTAACCCTAACCCTAACCCTAACCCTAACCCTAACCCTAATCCTAAACCTAACCCTTTACCTAACCCTTTACCTAACTCTAACCCTAACCTTAACCCGAACCCTAACCCTAACCCTAACCGGAACCCTAACCCTAACCCTAACCCTAACCCTAACCCTAACCCTAACCCTAACCCTAACCCTAACCCTAACCCTAACCCTAACCCTAACCCGAACCCTAACCCTAACCCTAACCCTAACCCTAACCCTAACCCTAACCCTAACCCTAACCCTAACCCGAACCCTTACCCTAACCCTAACCCTAACCCTAACCCTAACCCTAACCCTAACCCTAACCCTAACCCTAACCCTAACCCTAACCCTAACCCTAACCCTACCCCTAACCCTAACCCTAACCCTAACCCTAACCCTAACCCTAACCCTAACCCTAACCCTAACCCTAACCCTAACCCTAACCGGAACCCTAACCCTAACCCTAACCCTAACCCTAACCCTTTACCTAACCCTAACCTTAACCCTAACCCTAACCCAAACCCAAACCTTAATCCGAACCCAAACCCTAACCCGAACCCGAACCTTAACCCTAACCCTAACCTTTACCTAACCCTTTACCTAACCCTAACCTTAAACCTAACCCTAACCTTAAATCTAACTCTAACCCTAACTGTTTACCTAATCCTAACCTGAACTCTTGCCATAAATTCCTTCAAAGGTGATAACCAACACCTTGAATTGAATCTGGAAGCAAATCAGCAATGTGCAATAGTGGCTTTACACGGGCCACCCTCTGTGCCAGCTGTGGCTTTTGAATACTCTTCAAGGGCAGCCCCCTGCAGTAGTCTAAACACGAGATGACCAGGGCATGAATGACCTGGAACCAGTGAAAAGTGTTTTTAAAAGCCTCAGGCCCACAAGGACAGTAGGCTAAGGTAAAAATCAGAAGCCATTGTCTTCTAGATCTTGGCTATACCTGAACGGACAGAATTATGAATGCTAACATGCTTGTGAAGAAGGCAGAGAAGAGGCTGTACTTCCTGAAAATGCTCAGGAAGATACAGTAAATCTATCTCAGCATCTACTTCTGTCCTACTATCACAGCACCATTGAGTGTGTCCTGACATACGGCATTCTTGCATGGTATGGAAGTAGCTCTGTAGTGGACAAAAAAGCTCTACAGAGAATCATTAAAACTGCCCAGACTATTATCGGATTTCAGCTACCAGCTCTGGACAACATCTTCGAATCTCGTTGTTTGAGGAAGTTGTATAACATTCCCAGGGACTCTTCCCATCCTGCTTACAATCTTTTTGGTCTGTTGCCTTCTGGCAGAAGATACAGAATAATTAAAACTCGGACCACACGTTTTCTGAATAGTTTTTATCCCAGAGCTATAATTGCACTTAATAATGAACTAATTGAAACTCAAATACTTTGGCCACCTAATGAGAAGGAAGGACTCACTGGAGAAGGGCCTAATGCTGGGAAAGATTGAGGGCAATAGAAGAAGGGGACGACAGAGAATGAGATGGCTGGATGGAGTCACTGAAGCAGTAGGTGTGAACTTAAATGGACTCCAGAAGATGGTAGAGGACAGGAAGGCCTGGAGGAACATTGTCCATGGGGTCGTGATGGGTCGGACACGACTTCGCAATTAACAACAACAACAACAACAACAATGAACTAAAGGGCCACCATCAGTGAACTGTTGGACAGTATTACTTGGTCTGTTGTGTGGATGTTTGGGTGGTCTTGGGGTGGGAAATTGTGGTGGGTGGGAGTGTGTTTGGGGATTATGTGTGTGGGACCTGGTCTTTGGGTCAAGTAAATTTCGTTGTATGTGTACACTGTGTATACACATACAATGACAATAAAGTTTATTATTTATTGCACTGTAATTCCATATTAATTTCCAAAAGTAAAATTAATCTTTTAGATGAGCATCCACCAATTATATGGTTGAACTGAACAGAACTGAACTGTACGCTACTCTCTTGCACTGTTGTGTTTTCGTCCACAGTGTCAATTTTACTTTTTCTCAGACTCCTATCAGCCCTTACGAACCTCAACTTAACCATCTAGCCATTTGCATTCTACACATTCTGATATTTTGCCTTTCTTCCCCCCCTCAACAAGTTCCTCTTTGATAGATGAAGTTACAACGGGAAGCAGAAAAGGAAAAGATTAAGGAGGTGGGGAAGTAAAAGAGGGCTAGTGGACGAGAATCAATAATTAAGATGTTGCTTGATGGAAATGACAATTATTTCCTTGTCATCTCTGACACTCTGGTTTCGAACAGGTCTCTACTGCCTTTCAAATAATACAGGCATAATTCAAGCCAATTAGCTTTTCCCTGGCCTCAAAGAGAACTGATGGCCAGCAGTTACAGTACTGGAATCTCTGCAAGTCACTCATATATTAATTGCTGTTTCTTCTCTACCCAGGAATTTGAAGATCACAGCCTGATTTGAAGGGCCGAGATGCCAGCTGTCTGTTGTTTCAGGACGAGATGCCTGGGAAGAATGCGGTAAACCCAGCAAAGGAGTTACACAGCAAAGGAGTTACACAGCACGACTAAGCTCGGCTCATCCTTAATTGTTCTCGGTAGATCTCTGGCTGAGTCCTCCTGTCTAGCTGAGAAGTTATACTTGGCCATCAGCACGGTGAGTTGACAGGCTCTGCGTTCTGGTTTTCCAGAATTAATTGGCAGAGCTATCCTTTGCTCCATTCCCACCAGTAATAAACAACCGGAATCTTTTGTCATCGCTGGAAAACAGAGAGCGGACACAAGCACACACACACACAGAGAGAGAGAGAGAGACAGAGAGAGACAGAGACAGACAGACAGACAGACATGCACACATGCACACTTTATCATATGAAGTGTTGATTTCATTTTGTAATGCCTTGATAAGACCACTGTTGCATCCAGTTATAGTCGCCATGAATCAAAAACGATGTTGAGACTCTGGAAAGAGTGCAGAGAAGAGCAACAAAGATAATCAGGGGACTGGAACGTAAAACATATGATGAACTGTTGCAGGAATTGAGTAAATTTAATCTGGGGAAAAGAAGGATTAGGAAGTGACATGATGGCAGTCTTCCAATATCTCAGGGGTTCCCACAAAGAAGAGGGGTGTCAACCTGTTCTCCAAAGACATCTGAAGGCAGGACAAGAAGCAACGGATGCAAACGAATCAAGGAGAGAAGCCACTTAGAACTAAGGAGAAATTTCATGACAGTGAGAATAACTAATCAGTGGAGCAACTTGCCTCCAGAAGTGGTGGTTGGAGGTTTTTAAAAGGAGATTGGACAACTGAATTTTATTTTGAAGTACGCAACAGACACTGCCAAGCAATGAAAAAGTTTCGTGGATTGAACCAGTTCAGGAGTAAATGCTTGTTTGTCTGAAGTGGTTTAGGGTCTCCTGCTGGAGACTGTTATTCTGTATTCAGATACTTTCCAGTTGGAATCTAAGCCAGGTGAGAAATGTCCTTCAACTCCCCCACCCTCCATTAGATAGTCTCAGATCATCAGGAGAAAAATCTTGGCTGATGCTGTACCCAACATCGTAGCAAAACCAATGTTTAGAACTGGGTCATCCAGTCCTAAGTTTTAATCTCTTTTCTGTAATCCTCCATTCCCTCTCTGTCTCTCTGTTTTCATTTCTTCCTTCCTTCCTTCCTTCCTTCCTTCCTTCCTTCCTTCCTTCCTTCCTTCCTTCCTTCCTTCCTTTCTTTCTTTCTGAGCCCGAAGACCATTGTCAATTCTGTTCATACATAAAAGGCATTAACAAGACGCTATAATGAAGGAAGTGTATTCCTTTTCAGTAAATGGTGTATTGATTTTCAGTGTTTCATGTGTATTATACCACTTGGGGGATGTGAACCCCTGTCCGCGTAGATTCCCTTTCTTTTTGTAAGCATTAATTCGGAAAGGAAACGATTTGTCTCTCTATACAATGCCTGCCAAGACAGAAAGAAAAGAGAGATTATCAATGCAGGGGTTTTAAAAACGTGGTTCAAATCAGAGCCCAATTAATGGCAAGATAAGGCTAGGATAACTTGATAAGTCATATGGATTTCACATTAAAGAAGCTTGTTTCGGTTCCAGCTTCTTCAACTTCCTTTACTATTTATAGTGTTATTGGAGAAAAGCTCAAAATCTTTCAGGTTTCTAGATGGTAATGATCAAGAGACCTAAGTGGTTATCTTATATTGGCTACATTCACACAAGTCCCTTGACCTCATGTTTGAATTCATCCCTAGATACCATACATCAAAAAATACAAACAAGGAGAAATGGCTGGGTTCACATAAACCAGCCCAACCCCCAAATGAAAGTAACAATAAACTAAGCTTAACATGTTCTCAGAATAACAGAGTTGAAAGGGACTTTCTAGTTCAGCCCCTGCTCAGGCTAGAGACCAAATAGTTGTCCCATCTCTTCTTGAAAACCTCCAGTGATGGAGCACCCATAACGTCTGGAGGCGAGCCGTACCACTGTTTATTCTTCTCACTGTCAGGGACTGGAGACTAAAGCATATGAAGAATAGTTGCAGGAATCTGGTATGTCTACTTTCATGAAAAGAAGACTACGGGAGACATGAAAGCAGTCTTCCAGTATCTCAGGGGCAAGCTGGCAGGAATCGCCAACACTCCAGAAGACAAGCTTAGGATACAGGAGGATCTGGACAGACTTGAACACTGGACACTATCCAACAGAGTGAAATTCAATGATGAAAAAAGTAAGGTTCTACATTTAAGCAAGAAAAACCAAATGTACAGGTATAGTATTGGGGGTACTTTGCTCAATAGTAGTAACTGTAAGAGGGATCTCGGAGTCCTAGTGGAAAATCATTTAAATAGGAGCCAGCCATGTGCTGCAGCTGCCAAAAAAGCCAACACAGTGCTAGGCTGCATTAATAGGGGGATAGAATCACGTGAAGTATTAATACCACTTTGCAATGCCTTGGTAAGGCCATAGTTTGAATGCTGCATCCAGTTTTGGTCACCACGATGTAAAAAAGATGTTGAGACTCTAGAAAGAGTACAGAGAAGAGCAACAAAGATGATTAGGGGACTGGAGGCTAAAACATATAAGGAACAGTTGCTGGAATTGGGTATGTCTAGTTTAACAAAGAGAAGGACAAGGGGGGACATGATATCAGTGTTCCAATATCTCAGGGGCTGCCCCGAAGAAGAGGGAGTCAAGCTATTCTCCAAAGCACCTGAAGGCAGGACAAGAAGCAACAGGTGGAAACTAATCAAGGAGAGAAGCAACCTAGAACTAAGGAGAAACTTCCTGACAGTGAGAACAATTAACCAGTGGAACAACCTGCCTCCAGAAGCGGTGAATGCTCCAACCCTGGAAGTTTTTAAGAAGAGACTGGACAGTCTGAAATGGTATAGGGTTTCCTGCCTGAGCAGGGGGTTGGACTAGATGACCTCCAAGATGACGTCCAAGGTCTCTTCCAACACTATTGTTGTTGTTGTTGTTGTTATTGTTGTTGTTGTTGTTGTTGTTATTATTATTATTATGGATCATCGCACAGTCAGCCAGATGTTCAGACTGGATTTGGCATTTTGTCTACCTATCGAGTCCTTACCCAGGACCTGGGATAGGCAGATGTGGATGTTTGATGGTGTTACAGGTATCGTCGCAGGATGAAAGCAGTTCCTAATAAGGCTGCCTTTTGCAATTGACTAATAGCGAATTTGTCAATGCCAATGGTGTTCAAGTGGTGCTCCAGTTATTATTATTATCATTCATCGCACAGTCAGCCAGATTATTATTATTATTATTATTATTATTATTATTATTATTATTATTATTACCTATTTTCCAAAGCACCTGGAGGCAGAACACGAAGAAATGGATGGAAACTGATCAAAGAGAGAAGCAACCTAGAACTAAAGAGAAATTTCCTAACAGTTAGAACAATTAATCAGTGCAACGATTTTCTTCCAGAAATTGTGTGTGCTCCAACACTGGAGGTTTTTAAAAAAGAGATTGGGCAACCCTTCGTCTGCAATGATACAGGGTCTCCTGCTTGAGCAGGGGGTTGGACTAGAAGACCTCCAAGATCCCTTCCAACTCTGTTATTCTGTTAAGAGTCCTTATATTGTTTTTTGCAGGGCTGCCAATTATAGTTTGCAACTACAATCAATATTACTCCCTGGTGCAACAGAGGCCAATTTTGACTGCAAAACATCCTGAATGTCAGGATGGTGTCATCTTTTTCTGCAGGCTACGGCAACTTGGTTCAGTTCTGGGAAAAAAAAACAAAAAAACAACGGCACCGGCAATGGTGATGGGAAGAATTTCCTCTTTGGATTCGTTTTAATTTGGCCCCCTTTTTTTTTCATTAAGATTTAAGTGAGTTTTGTTTCAGAGTAGTGGACTGTGAAACTAAGATGGGAAGATTAAACTGGAGGAGAGCTTTGTATGAAATATGACTATGACAAGGGTTTGCTGCTAGCTTGTGATGTGTGAAATGAAATCTCTACTCAATGTGCCTAGACAACGCAATTAGTGTTAGACTACAATGCTATGAGGCAGATGTGGTCTTTTCTTTCTTTCCTTCTTTTCTCCTTCCTTCTTTCCTTCCTTCCTTCCTTCTTCTTTTCCCCTCACGTCTGTCTTTCTCCTTCTTTCCATCCTTTCTCTCTTTCTTTTGTCTGCCTTCCTTTCTTCTCCTAACCTTTCCTCTTCCTTCCTTCCTTCCTTCCTTCCTTCCTTCCTTCCTTCCTTCCTTCCTTCCCCTCCCTAACCTGCCTTTCTCCTTCCTTTTCCTTATCTTCTTCCTTCCTTGCTTGCTTCCTTCCTTCCTCCCTCTATCCCTCCCTCCCTCTTTCTTTCTTTCTCTTTCTTTCTTTCTTTCTGTCTTTCTTTCTTCCTTTTTTCCTTCCTTCCTCTTTTCCCCTCCGGTCCGCCTTTCTCCTTCTTTCCATCCTTTTTCTCTTCCTTTTGTCTGCCTTCCTTTCTTCTCCTAACCTTTTCTTTCTTTCTTTCTTTCTTTCTTTCTTTCTTTCTTTCTTTCTTTCTTTCTTTCTCTCTTTTTCCTTCCTTCCTTCCTTCCTTCCCCAACCTGTCTTTCCCCTTCCTTTTCCTTTTCCTTCCTTCCTTCCTTCCTTCTTTCCTTCCTTCCTGTTTTCCCCTCACTTCTGCCTTTCTCCTTCTTTGCATCCTTTCTCTCTTCCTTTTGTCTATCTTCCTTTCTTCTCCTAACCTACCTTCCTTCCTTCCTTCCTTCCTTCCTTCCTGAAAGAGGATCAGCCTGAGAAAGAGAGGGCCAGACTCAATTACTCAAATTTGGCAGACAGTATTCCCCCCCCCTTCCCTTAAGAAAGGGGGGGGGGAATTACAACTGAAAGATGAGTCCCTGTCTCACCTCCCCAGGAGTTTCCTGTCACTGTAGAATTATACACAGAATATAACCCCAGACTGTAGCTTGAAGGAATTGATAAGGAAGCCCAGATGAATTGCAGACTTATTTTATAGCCAGACTTGAGTGTTGGGGTGAACTAAATCTTCTTAACTGTTGGAGAGAAAAAATCACTTGGGCACAGCTTGACATAAAGCAGTGTGATGCGCGCGCGCACACACACACACACACACACACATACACAAACACAAAGTGGTCTTTCTCTTTCCTGAAAGGACTTATTAAGATCCTGGTTGGTTAATGTGCTCGCTTTAAAACATGGGAGACCTCTGAATGCCCAGGTGATCATCTGGACAAAATAACAGAATAACAGAGCTGGACGGGAGCTTATTCTTCTAGTCCAGGGGTAGGCAACCTTGGCTCTTTTATGACTCGTGGACTTCAACTCCCAGAATTCCTGAGCCAGCCATGCTGAGGGGAAAGGGAGAGGTTTCCATGCTGAGCCATGTTGGCTCAGGAATTCTGGGAGTTGAAGTCCACGAGTCATAAAAGAGCTAAGGTTGACTACCCCTGCTCCCTCAATGGTTCATCGTACAATTTAGCCCCCAGATCCTTTATCATTTTTGTTGCTCTTCTCTGCACTCTTTCCAGAATCTCAATATCTTTTTTTACATTGTGGTGACCAAAACTGGATGCAGTATTTCACGTGTGGTCTTATCAAGGCATAATAAAGCAGTAATAACCCTTCATGTGATCTTGATTCTATCCCTCTGTTAATGCAGCCTACGATTGTGTTGGCTTTTTTGTTGGCTGAAGCATACTGCTGGCATACAGTGGCAAAATCCCCTGGACAGGAAGTACAAAGGAGAAATTTGGGGGGGGGGGTTCCCCAAGTTTTCAGCCTGGAGAGAGACTATATGGTAAGCAAATTTTTTGCAGCTTCAAGGTTATGAGTTGGATTCCAGATAGTTCTAACTGCAAGGGATCGTGTGGTATGTTGTTGTTGTTAGTTGCAAAGTCACGTCCGACCCATCACGACCCCATGGGCAACGTTCCTCCAGGCCTTCCTGTTCTCTACCATCTTCTGAAGTCCACTTAAGCTCACGCCTGCTGCTTCAGTGACTCCATCCAGCCACCTCCTTCTCTGTCATCCCCTTCTTCTCTTGCCCTCAATCTTTCCCAGCATTAGGTTCTTCTCCAGGGAGTCCTTCCTTCTCATTAGGTGGCCAAAGTATTTGAGTTTCAACTTCAGGATCTGGCCTTCTAAAGAGCAGTCCGGGTTGATCTCCTCTAGGACTGACCGGTTTGAACGCCTTGCAGTCCAAGGGACTCGCAGGAGTCTTCTCCAGCACCATAGTTCAAAGGCCTCAATTCTTGGCGCTCAGCCTTTCTTATGGTCCAACTTTCACAGCCATACATTGCAACTGGGAAAACCATGGCCTTGACTGTACATACTTTTGTTGGCAGGGTGATGTCTCTGCTTTTTAGTATGCTGTCTAGATTTGCCATAGCTTTCCTTCCCAGGAGCAAGCATCTTTTAATTTCTTGGCTGCAGTCCCCATCTGTGGTGATCTTGGAGCCCAGGAAGATAAAATACGGGAGTTTTATAGTGCAATTCTTTCTTTCTTTTTTCTCCACAATATCCTAAGTAGTTGTTCTAATGGCATAAGAGAAAGCTAATTAGATGGATACTCTCCGATATCTTAACAGGATTAATGTTGGAATACGAAACCGGAGAAAATCCCAAAGCTGTAGGTTGAATCTGGAACCTTTTCTGAACTGCCAGGAAAACAGTGTCATCTAGAGGGTAGTCCTCATCTTATGATTACAATTGGGACCAGAATCTCTGTTTCTAAGCCAGGCAATTGTTAAGAATCAAAGTCGCATTTGATTTGATGGGCCTTTTTTTTTTTTAACCACGGTTGTTAAGGGAATCACTGCCATTGTTAAGGGATTCACAAGAGTGACATGGTGACCATCCATCCATCCATCCGGGATGTGCACTTTTTAAATACTTGGCCTAGTGGCGAAGACACTCATCTCCCACTCGGAAGGTTGATAGTTCAATCCTAGGTAGTGGCAGATGTTTGTCTCTCTGGGTGCAAAGAAAAAAAAATATTTGCTGCTAACTTCGCGTAGGTGTCAGGATGGGCATCCGGCCAGTAAACGCTCAGCTCCATCCAGTCGCCCTGACTCTACCCTAAATTCAGGGATTACAGGGTCGTAAAAAGGAAGTTTGTTAAGTGAAGCACACCGTCATTAAGCGAATCTGGATTCCCCCATTGGCTTTGTTTATCGGAAGCTGACTGGGAAGGTTGCAAAGGGTGATCACGTGACCTCCTCCCAAGCATCACAAATGCCTTCCAGTTGCCAAGCTCTCAAGTTTTGATCAGGTGGCCATGGGGATGTGCAATGGACATAAGCATGAGGACCGCTCATAGGTAATTTTTTTCCAGTTCGAATGGTCGCTAAACAGATGGTTGCAAATCAAGGACTACCTGTATAATGAATCACTGGGAGTCCCATTCAGCTACTGTTTTGTGATGCAGAAGCTACAAGATTTAGTCATTGAGAAGTGCTTATCTCTGTTTTTGAAAATCAGTAATGATATATTTATTCTCCAGTTCTATTTGTGACCTTCTGTAAAGGAACTGATTCATGAGGGGTCCTTGGTGCCATCAGTGCTAGAAGGAAGTGGGGTTTTGGGAATGGAGTAAGGAGGAGGAGGAGGAGGAGGAGGAGGAGCAGGAGGAGGAAGAGGACTGTGTGTCCTTGGTGCTCTCTGAGCTTGGTGGTTTTCTTGTAGATGTTTCATTACTCAACATAATGAGGTAACATCATCACTGGCACATAGATTGGGTCATGAAACATCTGCAAGAAAACCACCAAGCTCAGAGAGCACCAAGGACCCCCCTCCTCCATCTCCTCCTCCTCTTCCTCCTCCTCCTCCTCCATCCTCCACCAACACCCATTTTTCCTCCTCCTCCACTCCATAAACTCCCTCCATTCTAGCGCTGATGATGTTACCTAGTTGAGTCATGAAACATCTGCAAGAAAACCACCAAGTTCAGAGAGCACCAAAAGGACCCCCCTCCTCCATCTCCTCTTCCTCCTCCTCCTCCTCCTCCTCCTCCATCCTCCTCCATCACCCCCTTTTCCACCTCCTCCATCACCCCCTTTTCCACCTCCTCCATCCACAAACTCCCTCCATTCTAGCACTGATGATGCTACCTAGTTGGGTCATGAAACATCTGCAAGAAAACCACCAAGCTCAGAGAGCACCAAGGACCCCTCATGTCAACGCCGAGCTAAAAATATTCTGCTTTATTGAAAATGATACATCATACATGGATGACAAGATGGTGGAGGAGATCCTTTAGCATGATCCAGAGCAGTTTACTTATTTATTAAATTTATTTGCAACCCTTCTTGCCCCCAAAGTGATTCTTTTTAACACAGACTCGTGACTTGTTTTTAGACTAAATAAACATGTAATGAGTGTAAAATCTCACAAGGGTTTCACAGTCCAAAACCGTACCTTTGCGATTTAGGGATTCTTATCCTGGGTGTATAAATTCCAGATTTGGCTGCCTCAAAGAAACTCCTGACTGAATAGCCATGTTTGTACGAAGTAGCCCTCCAGATCCCAAATGAAGCCATCTTTTGAGAATTAATTTGGAAAAACACATTTTCCTCCCCCCCTTCAAACTAAAGCAGTGGTTCTCAACCTGTGGGTCGGGACCCCATTTGGGGTCAAACGACCATTTCACGGGGGTCGCCAAACAACGCAGTCTGCCATTCCCCCCCCCCTTTTCCTTAGCTGTGCTACTCCCTTTTATTCTATTGGCTTTTGAAAGCCAATAGAACAGACTCTCTTGAATAGAGTCTAATTCTATTGGCTTTCAAAAGCCAATAGGAATTGTCCAGGCTGTCTCTGCCCTGCTGAGCCCACCAAAAATCCCATTCTGCAAACGGTGCTGCACTAGTTGAGTAGTCCTCGACTTACGACCGGTTGAGTAGTCCTCGACCTACGACCGGTTGGGGGTCGCGGCATTAAAAAGGTTGAGAACCACTGAACTAAAGCAATCAGAATTTAAAAAAAAAACGAGATGGAAAAAAAAAAAGAGTAACGATCTATCGGACATCTCTTTCTTTATTGAGTCAGACCACTTCCCAACAAAACTGAACAATAAGGGTTCGCAAAATACCAAAATGCTCTACGAGAATGAAAGTCCTGTAGAGATGAGATCATGAACTAATTGTTACAATATTTCCTACTGAGAAATGTCTCCCCGATGGCTTCACAAATCCTTTATGGAGGCATATTTTCAAAGTGGTGACCTTTTTTCATCTTTTCATGTCTCTTTCATTTAAATTCTCTCTCCCCTCACATTAAAGTTGCTTCCTCAAAAATCTGAGAGATTAGAGGTAAGAAATATGCAGCGCAAAAAAGAGAGAGAGAGAAAAGCAGAGAAAGAAAGAACAAGAGGGGGAAGAAAAGAGAAAGTATTTACACAATTTAATGTAGATCATGGAAAACTGTTAGCAGCTAATGGCCTTTTCTGTTTATATTATTTATATCTTGCCTTATTCTATATAAGTTGAGTGGTTTTTTTTAAAAAAAAAATGCTGTCATTCCATCTTACAGTGGTTTCCTATTTTTACTGACAATCTTATAGTCTTTTACCACATTGAATCCAGAGAAAATGTTAGCAAATTAATAAATTGGGGAACAATATGCTTTATTAGAACACATTCTAGATTTGTTGGCTTGTTGTCCACTTCAAGTCTGAAGAATCATAAAGATGAGATTGCTTTTGTTCCTTATTAAGCAACTTAAGAGGGGGATCAACCTATTCTCCAAAGCGCCTGAAGGCAGGACAAGAAGCAACGGATGGAAACTAACCAAGGAGAGAAGCAATCTGGAACTAAGGAGAAGCTTCCTGACAGTTAGAACAATTAACCAGTGGAACAACCTGCCACCAGAAGCGGTGAATGCTCCAACACTGGAAGTTTTTAAGAAGAGACTGGACAGCCGTTTGTCTGAAATGGTACAGGATTTCCTGCCTGAGCAGGGGGTTGGACTTGATGACCTCCAAGATCCCTTCCAACTTGGTTATTCTGTTTTTCCGTTATTCTGAACTGAGATAGACTATTCGTGACTTCAGAACCACAACATTTCCTAGGCTACAATAAGAGAGGGGTTTTGCACTGCCACCTTTTAAGACTTTTTTCAACTTCCAAGGCTAAACCAGGGCCCTGCCATTTCCCATCCAATTACTAACCAGATCTCATCTAGCTTAGGTTTTAAGATCAGCCGGAAACCCAAACAGCTTCTGCATGATGCTGTGTTTCTCCAGTTCCACTTCTCCCTCACAAGATCACAAATGATAAGGACACTGGGAGGACTTCCAAGATCAGAATAGGTCAGTTACTGGTTTTTGTTTTTTGTTTTTTTTTTCATTTTACTGCACGGCTGTGAAAGTTGGACATTGAGAATCAAGAAAAAGAAGCTACTGAATAGCCCTTAACTTATGACCAGAATGGAGTTCATTTAGTTGTTAAATGAGTTTTGCCGCATTTGATAAGCTTCCTTTCCAAGGTTGTTAAGTGAGTTGCTGCAGTTTTAAGTTAGTAACACAGATGTTAAATAAATCTGGTTTCCCCTTTGATTTTGTTTGTCAGCAGGTCGCAAAAGGGGATCACGTGACCCTGGGACACTGCGACCGTCATAAATATGAGTCAGTTGCCAAACGTCTGAATTTTGATCCTGTGACCTTTGGAAGGCTGCAACGGTCCTACGTGTGAAAAACAGTCGTGTCACTTTTTTTTCTGTGCTGTTGTAGTTTCGAACAGTCACTAAATGAACGGTTGTAAGTCAAGGACTACCTTTCTGCCCATTTATGGCTGGTGTTAACCAGGAATGCCGTGGATCTGAGCCAAAGATGTAATGATCAACAAGAAGAATTCACATGTTTTAAACAAGGGATATGAGAGGGGATGGCTAGAATGAACAGCCTGTATCGGAGAGAAGCAGAAGAAAAGAACAGTTTACTTGAGGGAGCATCTTTTCCTAGTCATACATCCACAGCATTTCTCTGCTCTACTAATTTAGTCACTTTGTCAAAGAACGAAATCAGATTGGCTTGGCATCATCTGTTTTCAACAAACCAGTGCTGACTTTTATTTATAACTTCGTTTGTTTCTAGATGTTCGCAGGTCTGGGGTTTTTTTTATTATTTTTTTCCAGTATCTTCCCAGGTATTGATGTTAGGCTGATTGGTCTGTAGTTTCGTGGGTCTGTTTCCCACCCCCCTTTTTTTGAAGATGGGAACCACATCATCTCTTTTCCAATCCTCAGATACTTCCCTGGTGCTCCAGGATTTTCGAAAGATATGGTGCAGTGATTCTGAGATAACATCTGCCAGCTCCATCAGAACTCTGGGATGTAAACCATCAAGTCCCAGTGATTTATATTTATCAAGTTCAGATAGGTGTTCTTGACTGAGTCCCGCCTTAGGCGTGAAAGCCAGCTAGGTGACTTTGAGCCAATTAGCAGGAGATGGTGAGTTCTAGTCCTGCCTTAGCCATGAAAGCCAGCTGGCTGACTTTGGACCAATCATTCTCTTTGAGCCCAACTCCCTTCACAGGGTTGTTGTGGGTTTGGCTAGTCTAAAGAAAAGAAGAAATAGGGGAGACATGATAGCAGTGTTCCAGTATTTGAGGGGCTGCCATAAAGAAGAGGGGGTCACTTTATTCACCAAAGCACCAGAGGGAAGGTCGAGAAACAATGGTTGGAAACTGATGAAGGAGAGAAGCAATCTGGAATTAAGGAGAAACTTCCTGACAGTGAGGACAATTAACCAGTGGAACAGCTTGCCTCCAGAAATTGTGGGTGCTCCATCACTGGAGATTTTTAAGAAGAGGCTAGACAGTCACTTGTCTGAGAGGGTATAGGTTCTCCTGCTTGAGCAGGGGCTGGACTAGAAGACCTCCAAGATCCCTTCCAGTTTCTATTCTATTCTATTCTATTCTATTCTATTCTATTCTATTCTATTCTATTCTATTCTATTCTATTGCATTGCATTGCATTGCATTGCATTGCATTACATTACATTACATTACATTACATATATTCTATTCTATTCTATTCTATTCTATTCTATTCTATTCTATTCTATTCTATTCTATTCTATTCTATTCTAAAATAGGAGAAGCAAGAAGTATTACATTTGTTCACCTCTTTCAGTTGTTTAAAAAATATTATAATTGGATAGAAATAAAATAATAAATAAAAAAATCTGGAATCCAGCTGAGTACAGGGTGAGGAATCTGAGGTAATCAAGAGGACATAACATGTAACCCCAAACCTGTTTGATGGTTAGGAATTAAAATGAACTTGATCTAAAAAGATTTTAACTATCTGGATAAAATCTCTCTCTCCCCATCAGCCAGTTCTGATTTTTCCTTCTCCCTTCAAACTCGACAAAACATGTTTCAACATTATATGCCGTTACAAGGTCAGAAAAATGAGGAAGATTAACATTTTTGGCTGCTACAGCTAAACTGAAGGTCTTCAGAAAGCTTCAGCACAAATGTCCTTTTATCTCCCAATGTGTCTGTGGTTCTCTATTGACCAAGATCTTCATTTATTACAGAATATTAAATTTTAATCCATCCAATAACTAGAGTTCTCTGGGTAGATTATAAGGTGGATTTAAAATATTAAAAGCGTTAGCAAGAAGCTTCTGAATCATCCAGAATAAAGAGAGGGTCTGGCAAATGATTATTGGGAAAAGATTAACAATCTGACCTTCTCAAGGAGTCTTTGGATCATATCTCTCCTGAAGTTAACTTTGCCTGTTTTGGCAAGACTATTGCATTTTTTTTTATAGGAGATATACAATGAGTTCAAGAAAACCAAGATCATGGCATCCGGCCCTCTCAATTCCTGGCAAATAGATGAGGAAGAAATGGAGGTAGTGACAGATTTTATCTTACTGGGCTCCAAGATCACCTCAGATAGGGACTGCAGCCAAGAAATTAAAAGATGCTTGCTCTTGGGGAGGAAACCTATGGCAAATCTAGACAGCATACTAAAAAGCAGAGACATCACCCTGCCAACAAAAGTACATATAGTCAAGGCCATGGTTTTCCCAGTTGCAAAGTATGGCTGTGAAAGTTGGACCATAAGAAAGGCTGAGCGCCAAAAGAATGGAGGCCTTTGAACTATGGTGCTAGAGAAGACTCCTGCGAGTCCTCTGGACTGCAAGGGGATCAAACCGGTCAGTCCTAGAGGAGATCAACCCTGACTGCTCTTTAGAAGGCCAGATCCTGAAGTTGAAACTCAAGTACTTTGGTCACCTAATGAGAAGGAAGGACTCACTGGAAAAGAGCCTGATGCTGGGAACGATGGAGGGCAAGAGAAGAAGGGGTTGACAGAGAATGAGGTGGCTGGATGGAGTCACTGAAGCAGTAGGCATGAACTTAAATGGACTCCAGAAGATGGTAGAGGACAGGAAGCCTGGAGGAATGTTGTACATGAGATCGCGATGGGTCGGACATGACTTCGCAACTAACAACAACAACAACAATGAGTTCAGATATACAGTAAGCCATGAATTGGTTAACCATCCATGGTTAAATCACATTGGCCTATACAGATAGTCCTCTACGTATGACCGCGATGGAGCCCAAAACTTTTGTGGCTAAGCACGTCATTCGTTAAGTGAATTTGGCTCCATTTTGCAACCTTTCTTGCCACAGTTCTTAAGAGAATCATTGCCGTTGTTAAATTAGTAACACAATTGTTAAGTGAATCTGGCTTCCCCATTGACTTTGCTTGTCGGAAGGTCACCAAAGGGGATCATTTGAACCCTTCCACAGGACACCGCAACCGTCATAAATACAAATCAGTTACCAAGACTCCAAATTTTGATCACGTGACCATGCCGCAATGGTTGTAAGTATGAAAAATGGTCATCGGTCACTTTTTATCAGCGCCATTGTAAATTTGCATGGTCACTAAATGAACGTAAATCGAGGACTATTTCAAATTTAAAATGTGGTATGATGCCTGTCCTCCTGCTTGCTTGCTCTTCACACACATCCACATCCCGTAACATCAACTTAACGTGTATATTTTTTGTTAAAGAATAAAAACAAAACCATACTGCAGAGGTCTTCAAACTTGGCCCTTTTATGACTTGTGGACTTCAACTCCCAGAATTCCTGAGCCAGCATGGAGGAAACTATGGCCCCTTCATGACTTGGGCACTTCAACACCCAGAATTCTTCAGCCAGCATGGGGAAACTATGGTCCCTTCATGACTTGGGAACTTCAACTCCCAGAATTCCCAGAATCCCAGAGAAGAGCAACAAAGATGATTAGGGGACTGGAGGTGAAAACATATAAGGAACGGTTGCTAGAATTGGGTATGTCTAGTTTAACGAAGAGAAGGACAAGGGAGGACATGATAGCAGTATTCTAATATCTCAGGGGCTGCCCCAAAGAAGAGGAAGTCAAGGTATTCTCCAAAGCTCCTGAAGGCAGGACAAGAAGCAACAGGTGGAAACTAATCAAGGAGAGAAGCAACCTAGAACTAAGGAGAAACTTCCTCACAGTGAGAACAATTAATCAGTGGAACAGCCTGCCTCCAGAAGCTGTGAATGCTCCAATACTGGAAGTTTTTAAGAAGAGACTGGATAGCCATTTGTCTGAAATGGTGTAGGGTTTCCTGCCTGAGCAGGGGGTTGGACTAGATGACCTCCAAGGTCCCTTCCAACTTTACTACTATTATTATTATAATTCCTCAGCCAGCATGGGAGAACTATGGTCCCTTCATGACTTGGGGATTTCAACACCCAGAATTCTTCAGCCAGCCTGGCTAAGGAATTCTGGGAATTGAAGTCCACAAATCATAAAAGGGCCAAGTTTGAAGACCCCTGGCTTACTGGATACTTTTCTTGAAGGAAAAACAAACTTGAAAAGCAATGGGGAAGAAGCAAGTGCAAGGTGGGGAAGAGGAGGGGGATTACATTGTCTGAAGAAGTTGATTTTTTTTTCTTTAAAAATAGCATTTTAAAGGGGGTGGTGGTGGTGGTGGTAACAAAAGACCAGCATACTAAGAGGTTCCAAAGGGAGCAATGTTATTTGAGTGATAAATTACACCATTCATCTATTAGGCAGTTGGCAAATATCCCTGTTTTTTGTGCACGTCAGAGATAAGATAGTATTTGACTGTTGTTGTTGTTGTTTTTCCCCTAGAAGGTTCACAGCAAAAAACATACAATAAAGAAGCGAGTAGCTTTTGGCATAATTACCTGACTCTTTTAGGTTTATTTCCCACTGTTTCAATTTATTACGGGCTACAAAAATGGACAAAGGACGACATTCAAATGCAAAACATCTTGTTTTCTTTTTTTCTTTTAAAAAACAAACTACAGTAGAAAGGGTTTTTTTTTCTTTTATTCACCTACACTCAGATAGGAAAGCACCCAACGCTTAATTTTTTAAAAAAAGATGTTCATTTCTTTCCTTAGAACAGGGGTAGGCAACCTTGGCTCTTTTATGACTCGTGGACTTCAACTCCCAGAATTCCTCAGCCAGCATGGGGGGAACTATGGCCCCTTCATGACTTGTGGACTTCAATTCCCAGAATTCCTGAGCCAGCATGGGGGAACTATGGCCCCTTAATGACTTGTGGACTTCAACTCCCAGAATTCCTGAGCCAGCATGGCTCAGCTTGGAAACCTCTCCCTTTCCCTTTAGCATGGCTGGCTCAGGAATTCTGGGAGTTGAAGTCCACAAGTCATGAAGGAACCATAGTTTTTCCATGCTGGCTCAGGAACTCTGGGAGTTGAAGTCCATGAGTCATAAAAGAGCCAAGGTTGCCTAACCCTGCCTTAGAACCAGCCATAAAAAGAGAAGCTGAAATAGGGAAATAGAATCAGTGAGAGGCAAGCAAGATTTTTCTAAACAGGTAAGACAGGCCCAAAGGTAAAAGATGAGGCCAGTAAATAAAGGGTTAATACTGTGCGTTATTTTTAAAGACGTCTGCACCAAGAATGTGCTTGCTGAGGGCGCATAGGGCTGTTATACAGGTAGTCCTTGACTTATGACCACAATTGAGCACAAAACTACTGCTGCTAAGTGAGATATTTGTTAAGTCTGTTTTGTCCCATTTTACGACCTTTCTTGCCACAGTCAATAAAGTGAATCACTGCAGTTGTGAAGTTAGCCACAAGGTTGTTAAGTGAATCTGGCTTCCCCCACTGACTTCGCTTGTCAGAAGGTCGCAAAAGGGGATCACATGACCCCAGGACACTGTGACCATCATAAATATGAACCAGTTGTCAAGTGCCTGAATTTTGATCATGTGACCTGGAGAGGTTGCAACGGTCATAAGTGTGAAAAACGGCCATAAGTCACTTTTTCAGTGCCGTTGCAACTTCCAATGGTCAGTAAACAAACAAAATTCTTCAAAATGTGCAATTTTTCCAGAGGAAAAAATGGTGAATTAAGGAAATGACACCTGCAGGGGAATGAGTAGACCTGCTCTTTGCAATTCATTTTTGGGCAAGGAGAAGACCTGAGATTGCCCACAAGGAATCCAGATGGTTGCTTCCCTTAATAAGACCTCACAATCATCATCTGCAATGGGTTTAGAGCTCTGGTAGACAAGAGAATAACTATCTTCATTCAAACCCTGATTAGGGCCTGCCAAAAGAAAAATCTTCATCAGGGTCCAGACCAAGCTGGGAGTAAACAAAATGGAGACTGCTTTAGAAAGAAGGTTGTGGTTTATTGAAGAGCAGAGCGAGACAGAAGTGTGGCTCTGGGAAAGCTGACCACATGTAGCTGGGAGTGGTGGGTTTTTATACCTTCTGGTGCTCTTGAGATTGTTTCCTGTTCCTGTTCGAGGCTTTGTATTTCCTGTGTCATGCACTTTGACCTGAGTCTGAGTGTGCCCTTTTGGTATTGGTGGGTTAATCGTATTATGTTTCCTGTCCTCAGAGTTTGGGTGGGGGTATGTAGATTTGAGGGGTCTTTGTCTTCCTAATCTCATCAGCTTCTAGCTTCCTGGCTCCAACCTTCCTGAAAGGATTATCACATCTGCATTTCTAAAAGCTGGTTTCTGCTGAGTTTCTGCTTGGGGCTATTAAGAAAAACTGGACTTGCTTTTCTGCCTTTAAGATCCTTTGGGGAAATATATTCTGCCTTTTTAATATTCCCCCAAATATTTCTTTCTCTGGATTCTTCCCACAGGCCTTTATGGGCATTAGACTTGCAAACAGGTAATACTCAAGTTATGACCAGTCACTTAAAGGACCATTCAAAGTTATGACGGATCCTCCAAAAGCTGGTGGCACAGTGGGTAGAATGCAGTATTGCAGGCTACTTCTGCTGACTGCTGGCTGCCAGCAGTTTGGCAGTTCGATCCTGACCAGGTAAAGGATGACTCAGCCTTCCATCATTCCAAGGTCGGTAAAATGAGGACCCCGATTGTTGGGGCAATACACTGACTCTATAGAGAGGGCTATAGAGCACTGTGAAGCAGTATATAATTCTAAGTGCTATTGCTATTGCTACCTACAACCTGTTTTTGAAGGTAAGAGAGATGCAAACACCCCCCCCCTCCCCCCCAGTCAGGTGTTCATATCTGGGGCACTTGCTAACCAGCTCACCTTTACAGCTATTTGCAGCATCCTCCAGTCATTTGATTATGATTTGCAAAGTTGGTTTATTTTATCAAGGTTAACATACTGTAGATTTGTTTTTATCTCTGGTAATCCTCAATGTACTTGCTTGATTGGGTCTAAAATGAGGCTTTAAGGATTTATTTATAGGCAAGACATGAGGTTATGAGGGAGAAAATATCACTTGTGTTTTAAGAGAAGGTGATTGTACTACACTTGTCTGTAAGAGCTATGATTGTGGGGGAATTTATTTTTTATATATATGTGTATGTGGGTGCGTCTGTATGTATATACTATACACACACACACACATACATATATATATATATATATATATATATATATATATATATACACACACACATATACATACATACATATACACATACATATATATACATACAAACACACACACTCACACACACACACACACATATATATACATGCATACAGTCTTATTTTTTCTTTCTTCTCTTTTTTCTTCCCTTTCTATATTTTCTCTGTCTTTTTAGTTTGTATTTGTTTTTATCCTTTTAATTGTAATGTTTAATAAATTAGACTCACTTGCTTGAGATGGACAGCTATAGAAATTGAATAAATAAAGAAAATACAATTATTAAACCTCATAGTTTTGTTGTTGTGGAAATAGGAGGAGGAAGAAATATTAGATTTGTTTGCAACCTTATTTATAAAAATAATAGAGGTGCGATTAAAAACATCTAAAAAAAAGCCTCCACCAAAATTAAGGTGCATCAGATTTAACTTTCCTCCAGGGGGCAATTATGTTTTCAGACTATCTGTTAATAAACTTTGCCCAGTAGAATATATTGTAATAATATAATAATTACAATTAAGCCGTTGTAATACTTTCTGTGCTTGACTGCTGTGTTGCAATGTATGTGTGAATTTCCCTGAGATTCGTTTGAGACACATTGCATTACAAAACAAGGTCACCCGACTGAATTCAAAGAATTATGATGCACATTCGGGTGGTCCTCGACTTACGGCCACAATTGAGCCCCACATTTCCATTGCTAAGTGAGGTAGTTGTTTTGCCCAATTTTCGACCTTTCTTGCCACAGTTGTTAAGGGATTCACTGCAGTTGTGAAGTTAATTACACAGTTATTAAGTGAATCTGGCTTCCCCGTTGACTATTGCTTGTCAGAGGATGTGATCACATCACTCCGGAACATTGCAACCGTCACAAGTACATGCCAGTTGCCAAGCATTCATGACTACAGGGGTGCTCCAACGGTTGTGTGAAAAATAGTCGTAAGTCATTTTTTTTCAATGCTGCTGCAACTTCAAATGGTCACTAAATGAATGCTTGAAAGTTGAGGACCATCTGTATAGGCTTCTACATAGGCAGTCTAATATGTCATCCGTGGCTAAGTTACATTAATAACTGCTTCATTTGTAAGTCCTTAATGGCATCTACTCTGCAAAACCTTGAGCTGTTAGGGCCATATGTTTATCTTTCCAATGCTGAATATTTATCATTTAGATATAGGTAGGGCATGGATAACATTTTATTTTATTTTATTTTATTTATTTTATTTTATTTATTATTTTTTATTTCATTTTATTATTTATTTTGTTAATTTTATTATTTTATTTTGCTATTTATTTTATTTTTTATTTTATTTTATTTTATTTTAATTTTTTTATTTTAATTTATTTTTTATTTTATTTCATTTTATTATTTTATTATTTATTTTATTATTTTATTTTATTATTATTTATTTTATTATTTATTATTTTTTATTTATTATTTTACTTTATTTTATTTTTCTTTCATTTCTTTATTATTTTATTATATTATTATTTATTCTATTTTATTATTTATTTCATTAATTTTATTTTATTATTTTATTTTATTATTATTTATTCTATTTTATTATTTAGTTTTTATTTTATTTTACTTTATTTTATTATTTCATTTCATTTTATTATTTACTATTTCATTTTATTTTTATTTTATTATTTTATTTTATTATTTTGTTTTGTTTATTGTTTTACTGTAAAAGGTAAAATACAAAACAGAAAAACAAACAAAATGAAACAAAAACAAAGCATACATTCAGCACTAACAACAACAAAAAAGAGAAAAAATAGAAGGATAAAAAACGATGCAAATACCAAATAAATTTAACATTTAACATATAGAATCCACCCTGGCTGGGCACTGAAAAAAAAAGAAAAATAAAAAGCAGTAAATTCTCTTCCCCTTTTACAAATATATATATTCAAATCCCTCTGTTAATTATCTGTTATTGTATTCAGCACATACAAAGTCCACAAATGGTTTCCAGTCTTTTTTAAAGCTGAGGTTTTAATATACAAATGTTAACATACTACAGTTAAATGGTTTTAAAATCAGAGTCCTTAAAAGCAGAATCACAGTGTTGGAAGGGACCTTGGAGGTCATCTAGTCCAACCCCCGGCTCGGGCAGGAAACCCTATACCATTTCAGACAAATGGCTGTCCAATCTCTTCTTAAAAGTGTTGGAGCATTCATTGCTTCTGGAGGCAGGTTGTTCCACTGGTTAATTGTTCTCACTGTCAGGAAATTTCTCCTTAATTCCAGGTTGTTTCTCTCCTGGATTAGATTCCATCCATGGGAGAGGAGGGAGGGAGTGAGGAAGGAAGGAAGGAAGGAAGGAAGGAAGGAAGGAAGGAAGGAAGGAAGGAAGGAAGGAAGGAAGGAAGGAAGGAAGGAAGGAAGGAAGGGATTGTTGAACAATTTCATAAGAAAAAAAATGCGTTCCACTGGTTAATTGTTCTCACTGTCAGGAAATTCCTCCTTAGTTCTGGGTTGCTTCTCTCCTTGATTAGTTTCCATTCGTTGCTTCTTGTCCTGCCTTCAGGTGCTTTGGAGCAGCAGAAATTTAATAGAGCTGGTCTGGTTGCTATGATAGCCACTGATAAATAGACAGGCTTCCCTTGGAAATACAACAAGGGGAAAAAACAAAAAAAAAACCAAGGTGACCTCAACGTCTGGAAAGCAGGGACCCAAATGACTTTTAACAAGCTTTCCTTCGTTGCCTTTGATGGTTCCAGGAAAGGGAAAAATGTGTCTGGAAAGAGAATAAATTCCTCCGAGCAAGTGGACAGAAGTAATCCTTGATTTCCAGCCATAAATCAATGTTCCTTCCAAGTTTACAACTCACAGATATATTAAATCCTCTGGCAGGGGAAAAAAAAAAAGCCACTTCTCTTTCTCAAACAGACTGAAGGAGATCTATATTTGTACCCTTCCGAAAGAGTGCTGTTATCTCCACTGCTCTTGTAAATACTCGTCCAGGGATGCCAGTTAAGAGAGGGGTGGGGAAAAAAGGAAGGGATAAAAGATTGAGCTAGAGAGCAAACAGAACTAATTCAGATTTTATTTCCAGGGAGGGGAAAAAAAACAACACCAAAACAAGCTAGCTTCCAAGTGGGGCAGGAATCAGGGCCAACCTGATTATGAGCCGAGGTGGCACAGCAGTTAGAGTGCAGTACTGCAGGCCACTTTAGCTGACTGTGTTCAGCAGGTCAGCGGTTCAAATCTCACCGGCTCAAGGTTGACTCAGCCTTCCATCCTTCCGGGGTAGGTAAAATGAGGACCCAGATTGTTGGGGGCAATGTAAATATATATATATACGTTGCTTACTGGTGTACACCGCTTAGAGAGGGCTTGCACTTAAAGCGGTATATAAGTCTCATAAATAAATAAATAAAACAAAATAAATAAACCAAACCGCGGTGGAACTGTGGGGTCCTTGGTGCTCTCTGCACTTGGTTGTTTTTCCTTTTGCAGGAGTTTCATTGTCCAACTAATCATCAGTGCTAGAAGGGAGGCTAATAACAGCCTAATCAAGGATCCACCGAGAACACTCCCACCAACACTGACAGGGCAACCCACTGTATATAAATAGAGAGGAAACTCCATCCTCCCTTGCCCTGATTATGTTACCCAGTTGGGTCATGAAATGTCTGTGAGAAAATATCCAGGCTCAGAGAGCACCAAGGAACCCACAGTCCTCCTCCTCCTCCTCCTCCTCTCTTCTTCTTCTTCTTCTTCTTCTTCTTCTTCTTCTTCTTCTTCTTCTTCTTCTTCTTCTTCTTCTTCTTCTCCTTCTCCTCCTTCTCCTTCTCCTCCTCCTCCTCCTCCTCCTCTCTTCTCCTCCTCCTCTTCTTCTTCTTGTTCTTCTTGTTCTTTTTGTTCTTCTTGTTTTTCTTCTCCTTCTCCTTTCTCCTCCTCCTCCTCCCCCTCCCCTCCCTCCCCTTTCCCCTTCTTCTTCTTCTTCTTCTTCTTCTTCTTCTTCTTCTTCTTCTTCTTCTTCTTCTTCTTCTTCTTCTTCTTCTTCTTCTTCTTCTTCTCCTCCTCCTCCTCCTCCTCCTCCTCTCCTCTCCTCTCCTCTTCTTCTTCTTGTTCTTCTTGTTCTTTTGTTCTTCTTGTTTTTCTTCTCCTCTCCTTTCTCCTCCTCCTCCTCCCCCTCCCCTCCCTCCCCTTTCCCCTTCTTCTTCTTCTTCTTCTTTCTTCTTCTTCTCCTCCTTCCTCTTCTTCCTCCTCTCCTCCTCTCTCTTCTTCTTCTTCTTCTTTCTTCTTCTCCTCCTTCCTCCTCTCCTCCTCTCCTCTCTTCTCCTCCTCTCTCCTCTTCTTCTTGTTCTTGTTCTTTTTGTTCTTCTTGTTTTTCTTGCTTTTCTTCTCCTTCTCCTTTCTCCTCCTCCTCCTCCCCCTCCCCTCCCTCCCCTTTCCCCTTCTTCTTCTTCTTCTTCTTCTTCTTCTTCTTCTTCTTCTTCTTCTTCTTCTTCTTCTCTTCTTCCTCCTCTTCCCCCTCTCCTCCTCCTCCTCCTCTCTTCTTCTTCTTCTTCTTCTTCTTCTTCTTCTTCTTCTTCTTCTTCTTCTTCTTCTTCTTCTTCTTCTCCTCCTCCTCCTCCTCCTCCTCCTCCTCCTCCTCCTCTCTTCTCCTCCTCCTCCTCCTCTTCTTCTTGTTCTTGTTCTTTTTGTTCTTCTTGTTTTTCTTGCTTTTCTTCTCCTTCTCCTTCTTTCTCCTCCTCCTCCCCCTCCCCCTCCCTCCCCTTTCCCCTTCTTCTTCTTCTTCTTCTTCTTCTTCTTCTTCTTCTTCTTCTTCTTCTTCTTCTTCTTCTTCTTCTTCTTCTTCTTCATCTTCTTCTTCTTCTCCTCCTCCTCCTCCTTCTCCTTCTCCTCCTCCTCTTCTTTTTGTTCTTCTTTTTTTTCTTCTCCTTCTCCTTCTCCTCCTTTCTCCTCCTTCTCCTTTCTTTATGTTTAAGAGAAATCCAGATAGATGTTTGTTTGCATCATCTTCCTCATCCTTCTCTGAACCTTTTCAAACATGTCAAAAATGGGGCCTCCAGAATTGTATATATCACTGTTCCGCAACCTTGGCAGATTGAAGATGTGTGGACTTCAACTCCCAGAATTCCCTAGCAAGCATGGCTGGCTGAGGACTTCTGGGAGTTGAAGTACATACAGGTTAAAATCACCATGATCAAGAAAGACTAAAATACAATATTGCAGGACAGAACTTTTCTGCTGGAACTATTCTACCAGCAATCATTTCAACAGTGTGTATTATTGCAGCAAGGAGAATTATTGGTTTAAAAAAAAAGGAGTGATAACTTTTCTTTTTCAGATTTATCAGTGGATTATGAAGAAGACCGAAGAAGTCTTACGTTATGCAAACATCTTTATTCAGTTATTTGTATATGGATTGGTAGGACTTCATTTTTTTATTGCTCACTTTAATGAAATTTATCCAAATGTCAAAGTCCAAACAATACTTTAGTTTCTTGCTTTATGATTTTTATCCTCGTACATTACATTTTTGTATAGATTACATCAGTGTTTCTCAGTCTCAGCAACTTTAAAATGAGTGGTTTTCGTGTCTCCAAATGCTGGCTGGGGAATTCTGGGATCTAAAATTCACACATCTGAAAGTTGCTGAGGTTGAGAAACTCTGGATTTTACTAACATGATATTATAATTGTGTTTGATTTGTTTGTTTATAAGTCACATTTGTAAGGCTTCCTGACTCTGGGTGGCAAACAAGAATAAAAGCAATATGGGAAATTTATTTATTGAAAACATTTATACCGCCGCCCATCTTAAAAAACAAGTCTGGGTGGCTTGCAATCAATAAAGCAATATAAAGCAAACTAAAAACAGAGAAATAGAAAACAGAAGTTCGTCCAAATAAACTTAGTTGATCCACATAAACTAAAAACAGTTCTTAACACTAGCTTACTTCAGTGGATAAGTGACATGTTGGAAACAGGATAAGCAGAAAGAATAAAATGCAGCTTCCTCTGGATGGCTTTAATATTAGGAAAGTTGGAGACCAATACATCATACATTTCCTTGCCAGGAAAAAGTGCAACTCACCAATAATCATTGTCTCAGCTTGCATTTTTGCTCAGAAATATGTGTGCATTGTGGACAGTTTGTTTGTTGTCCAATATGAAAACAATGTGTCTTCTGGCACCCAGCGAATAATACATAATTTTGTCAGAAGAGAGTAAGGTGGTCCTTGACTTACGACCACAACTGAGCCCCAAATTGCTAAGTGAGACAGTTGTTAAGTGAGTTTTGCCCCCTTTTACGATCTTTCCTGCTGCGGTTATTGAGTCAATCACTTCAGTTGTTCAGTTAGTAACACGGTTGTTAAATGAATCTGACTTTGCTTGTTCAGAAGGTCGCAGAAGGGGATCACCTGACCCCAGGACACTGCAACCGTCATAAGTACATGCCAGTTGCCGAGCATCTGAATTTGGATTGTGTCAGGACTGCTTCTACTCAATCCCTAGGAAAGAAAAACACTTCACTCCATAGAATTAGAGAAAAGGTACTTTTACTGAGAAAACAGTGAATACAGCTAAGTCAGGCAAGATCCAAAGCCAAAACCCACAAAGCATCAAACTGAAACAAACTCTAGAGACCACAACCAGTCCAAAAATGTGTCGAAGACTAGCACTTGATACAGCAACCACGAAGACCTTGGAAAATATATACAGATGCTATACTATGTAGTTTGGTATTCCTTGTGATATTCTTTGTGTCAGTTGTGTTAGAACAATTAATCAGCTTGCCTCCAGAAGTTGTGGGTGCTCCAACACTGAAGGTTTTTAAGAAGAGATTGGACAGCCATTTGTCTGAAATGGTATAGGTTTCCTGCCTGAGCAGGGGATTGGACTAGATCAGGGTTAGGCAAATTTGGCTCTTTTATGACTTGTGGATTTCAACTCCCAGAATTCCTGAGCCAGCATGGGGGAACTATGGCCCCTTCATGACTTGTGGACTTCAACTCTCAGAATTCCTGAGCCAGCATGGGGAAAACTTTGGCCCCTTCATGACTTGTGGACTTCAACTCCCAGAATTCCTCAGCCAGCATGGGGGAACTTTGGCCCCTTCATGACTTGGGGACTTCAACTCCCAGAATTCCTGAGCCAGCATGGGGGAACTGTGGCCCCTTCATGACTCGTGGGCTTCAACTCCCAGAATTCCTGAGCCAATATGGTGGAACTAAGGTCCCTTCGTGACTTGTGGACTTCAACTCCCAGAATTCCTGAGCCAGCATGGGGGAACTGTGGCCCCTTCATGACTTGTGGACTTCAACTCCCAGAATTCCTGAGCCAGCATGGCTCAGCTTGGAAACCTCTCCCTTTCCCGTCAGTATGGCTGGCTCAGGAATTCTGGGAGTTGAAGTCCACGAGTCATAAAAGAGCCAGGGTTGCCTACGCCTGGCCTAGATGAACTCCAAGGTCCCTTCCAATCCTGTTATTCTGTTAAACAGTCCCTGGAGCTGAAGGTGGAGTGAACGTTTATGAATTTTTCAACTCAGCACATCAATTGAAAGCAAAGCAAGGAGGTGGTGAAAAAAGAGCTGAAACTCTGTTGACTTTCGGATTAGTGCTAAATATCTCACTAGGCCAAAGGTGTTTTTGTTTAGTTTTGGATGTGAGATAGACAGAATGGGCCAGATACTACTTTTAAGTCTAGGTGGGTTCGTTAGATTTCACCAAACTGGCTTAAAATTTTCTCGCCACCAGCCGAACCTGGAAAATGGGAGAAAACTGTCAGAGAACTGTGCTAATTTGCAGAACAGTAGCGTTTGCTCCTGAGGTCTTGTGTTTGTTAATGGAATAATTATCATGATATTCCTATGCACCTATCATTCTTCAATAATTACACAGTCTCGCTTAGTCTGGAAACGGCTCCGTAGAACAGGTCACTCACTCTGGGAGGAATCAGTAGAGAAAATATTAATTGATGTCAGGCTGGCTACTGCTGACATTATTCAGCTTTCAACTCAGGGAGAGGAGGAAGGAGGGGAACAAAAAAAAATATATCAGATATTCATTCCTGAAGAGCAGATATATTACCCGGTAAACAATATAGAGAAAGGGCATTCTGATCCTCTCCTCACTTTGTATCTAAGAAGTTGAACTTGATGATCTACTGGACTTCTTGGAACAAATGAAGGTTGAGGTAGGGATGAATTAACAGAATAACAGAGTTGGAAGGGACCTTGGAGGTCTTCTAGTCCAACCCCCTGCTCAAGCAGGAGACCCTATACCATTTCAGACAAATAGCTGTCCAATCTCTCCTTAAAAACTTCCAGTGTCGAGCACCCACAACTTCTAGAGGCAAGTTGTTCCACTGGTTAATTGTTCTCACTGTCAGGAAATTTCTCCTTAGTTCTAGCTTGGTTCTCTCCTTGATTAGTTTCCATCCATTGCTTTTTTTTTTTTTCCTGCCTTCTGGTGTTTTGTTTGGCGAATAGCTTGACTCCCTCTTCTTTGTGGCAGCCCCTCAGATATTGGAACTCAGCTATCATGCCACCCCTAGTCCCTCTTTTCATTAAACTGGACTAGGTGGTTTCCAAAATGTTGTAAACAAAATGTCTATGGAAATTCTCAATCATCCAGGTGACAATTGTCCCAAAGTTTGTTTGTTTTTTTTCTTTCTAAAAAACACCTGGATTTTCTTGGCATTTTCTTTGAAAACGTTTTGCTTCTCAAGAAGTCTTTGGAGATTCTCAGTCATCCAGGTCATGGTTGTCCCAAATATGCAATAATAATAATAATAATAATAATAATAATAATAATAACAACAACAACAACAATAACAATAATAAAGTTGGAAGGGACCTTGGAGATCATCAAGTCCAACCCCCTGCTCAGGCAGGAAACCTTATACCATTTCAGACAAATGGCTGTCCAGTCTCTTCTTAAAAACTTCCAATGATGGAGCATTCACAGCTTCTGGAGGCAGGTTGTTCCACTGGTTAATTGTTCTAACTGTCAGGAAGTTTCTCCTTAGTTCTAGGTTACTTTTCTCCTTGATTAGTTTCCATCGATTGTTTCTTGTCCTGTGTTCAGGCACTTTGGAGAATAGCTTGACTCCCTCTTCTTTGAGGCAGCCCCTGAGATATTGGAATACTGCTATCATGTCACCCCCTCGTCCTTCTCTTCATTAAACTAGACATACCCAATTTCAGTAACCGTTCCTTATAAGCTTTAGCCTCCAGTCCCCTGATCATCTTCGTTGCTCTTCTCTGCACTCTTTCTAGAGTCTCAACATCGTTTTTACATTGTGATGACCAAAACGTTTTTTTTTCAAAAGGCAGCTGGACTTTCTTGTTTTTTCCTTGAGGACGTTTCGCTTCTCATGCAAGAAGCTTCTTCAATTCCAGGTCTAACTTTGAACAGTCACTAAACAAATTGTTATAAGTAGAGGACTGGCTATAAAAATAAAGGCATGAAGGAGGAACAGACAATGTTTAAAGGGTAAGGTTAAAAAAAAATCTCCTTTTTGGTATTCCTCCCTTATCTTCGTAGTCCTGTAGTTTCTGAGGCTTTCCCCCAAATTCTTATTTTATTTACTTCAAAATAAAAAAGGACATTAATCGCATGCATATATTGAACGTGGAACCTGGTTTCTCCCTCAGAGACTTATTTGTTGCTCTGAATCTTGAAGGCCGTGCGTAGTCATTAAGGTTGAGTTTTTCCCTTTTTGGTTTTCTCTTGTTGTTTTATTATAGAAAGTGGTTTCTTACAGAATTGCAGTTAATAACTGCATATATGAGGGGAAGTTGCTTAGGAGACTTTGCAAGCAAAACTAGATGTCGGTTTTTAACATTATCTGTAGAAGGAAAATCTGAAAACCCCAGGAGTCAGCATACTGGCTTATATAGACAGTGAAATAAACCACACACACCAATACAGGCACCCAAACATAAGCATACAAACACAGGCACACAAATACATAGCTATTATATTATTCCTTTCAGAGAAAGCCATGTTATTCAGAATGCACAAAAGGCAGTAAGAAACAGTCACGGAGGATAAAGGTAAGGCTAACATTAAAAATACACATACACAAAAGCGCTTTTGCCAAAAAGTAGTTTATACCAGGTACTATATCACTTCATGTTTTATTGTCATTGCAAACCATCTCGCTTATAGTATGTTCAAATACTACCACAGTGTGTGTGTGTGTGTGTGTGTGTGTGTGTGTGTACACATGTGTGTATGCTTTTGTTCTTATTTTGGAATTAGTTTGGAGTGGGGGGAAAAGAGAAAAGGATTCAAAAACAATTCTTCTATTCCGAATTAGGAGGGAGGGAGAGAGCAATAAAGTAGGAGGAAAGGAGAAAGGGAAATTTCATTCTCTGGGGGGCTGACTTCCCATAGGGGAAAGGAAAGGAGAGGAGAGGAGAGGAGAGGAGAGGAGAGGAGAGGAGAGGAAAGGAAAATGGGGAAAGGAAAGGAGGAGAGGAGAGGAGAGGAGAGGAGAGGAGAGGAAAGGAAAATGGGGAAAGGAAAGGAGGAGAGGAGAGGAGAGGAAAGGAAAATGGGGAAAGGAAAGGAGGAGAGGAGAGGAGAGGAGAGGAGAGGAGAGGAAAGGAAAGGAAAGGAAAGGAAAGGAAGGAGGAGAGGAGAGGAAAGGAAAGAGTGGAGGGGAGGAAAGGAGAGGAGAGGAAGAAAGGAAAGAAGGGAGGAGAGGAGAGGAGAAGAGAGGAAAGGAAAGAGGGGAGGGGAGGAAAGGAGAGGAGAGGAAGAAAGGAAAGAAGGGAGGAGAGGAGAGGAGAAGAGAGGAAAGGAAAGAGGGGAGGAGAGGAAAGGAAAGGAAAGGAAGGAGGAGAGGAGAGGAGAGGAAAGAGCGGAGGGGAGGAGAGGAGAAGAGAGGAAAGGAAAGGAAGGAGGAGAGGAAAGGAAAGGAAAGAGGGGAGGGGAGGAAAGGAGAGGAGAGGAAGAAAGGAAAGAAGGGAGGAGAAGAGAGGAAAGGAAAGAGGGGAAGAGAGGAAAGGAAAGGAAAGAGGGGAGGAGAGGAGAGGGGAGGAAAGGAAAGAGCGGAGGGGAGGAAAGGAGAGGAGAGGAAGAAAGGAAAGAAGGGAGGAGAGGAGAGGAGAAGAGAGGAAAGGAAAGAGGGGAGGGGAGGAAAGGAGAGGAGAGGAAGAAAGGAAAGAAGGGAGGAGAGGAGAGGAGAAGAGAGGAAAGGAAAGAGGGGAGGAGAGGAAAGGAAAGGAAAAGGAAGGAGGAGAGGAGAGGAGAGGAAAGAGCGGAGGGAAGGAGAGGAGAAAGAGGAAAGAAAAAGGAAGGAGGAGAGGAAAGGAACGAGCGGGGAGGGGAGGAAAGGAGAGGAGAGGAAGAAAGGAAAGAAGGGAGGAGAGGAGAGGAGGAGAGGAGGAAAGAGGGGGAAGAGAGGAAAGGAAAGGAAAGAGGGGGAGGAGAGGAGAGGGGAGGAAAGAAAGAGCGGAGGGGAGGAAAAGGAGAGGAGAGGAGAAAGGAAAGAAGGGAGGCGAGGAGAGGAAAATGGGGAAAGGAAAGGAGGAGAGGAGAGGAGAGGAGAGGAGAGGAAAGGAAAATGGGGAAAGGAGAGGAGAGAGGAGAGGGGGAGGGAGAGGAGAGGAGAGAAGAGGAAAGGAAAAGGAGCTAGTTGGCAACTATGAGGATATTTGGGGAGCAGAGGGATCTAAATGTTCTCTGGAGATGCCTAATAGTGGGGACAGAGATGATTGCCATCAAAGGTGCCTTGAAAACTTCACAAACCCATTTGAGTTCAATCAGTTTGCACCAAAGAAGCTTCACAGCGAAGAGGGGAAAAAACAAACAAACCACAGGACAATTTCATTTCGGTTGTTAAAAGCAGCTCTTCGTTTGCATCATCTCAAGTTTGGATCACTAGATCCAATCTTTTCGCTGACGTAAATCTTGTTGAGAATGCAGGCTTGATATAGTCAAATTATGTAGTTGTCAATACTGAATAAAGCCAGAAGGGAGAACAAAGGACCCCGGAAGATATATTCAAAGAGCAAATGCTTCCTTGAAGCTCTTCCTTTGGTGCTATCAACTGCCTCAGTCTCAGTGGCCACAGCCCTGATGGATAGCCCACCAAATTCCTTGGATACTACAACTTAATGGGAGGAGATAATCAGCCAAATTGACGTGCTAATCAATAAAGAATTGCTCAAGAAGCCTGCAAATGGCTTTAAGTGGGAATCTCAAGAGCCACCTTAACATCAAGAGGAGAAAGTGGTCAATGAAGCCTCTTGCCCTGGTTAGGAAACAGTCTGGAGAAGTTCAAGAGATGGTTGAATTTGAGGCTTTTTTAAAAAAAATTAAGGAAAAAGGTCTTCTGCAGTCATGACATAAGCCTAAGACTGAAAATCAGAGTTGTCAGATGCTATTTTTTTTTTCTATCCTGCTCTATGGAGTAGAGAGTTGGTCTCGGACAGAAGGCCACCTGAAGAGACTAGACCAGTGGTTCTCAATCTTTTTGATGCCGCGACCCCCAACCAGTCGTAAGTTGAGGACTACTCAACCGGTCTTAAGTCGAGGACTACTCAACTGGTGCAGCCCCGTTTGCAGAATGGGACTTTTGGCGGGCTCAGCAGGGCAGAGACAGCCTGGACAATTCCTATTGGCTTTGGAAAGCCAATAGAATTAGACTCTATTCAAGAGAGTCTATTCTATTGGCTTTCAAAAGCCAATAGAATAAAAGGAAGTAGCACAGCTAAGGAAAAAGGGGGAAAAATGGCGGACTGCGTTGTTTGGTGACCCCCGTGAAATGATCATTCGACCCCAAATGGGGTCCCGACCCACAGGTTGAGAACCACTGGACTAGAAGCATTTGAAATGTGGATTTACAGGCAGCTGTTACGTATAAGCTGAGTTGACAAGATCAGAAATGAGGAGGTGATAAGCCGCCTGGGAAAGCCAAGGGAAATCATCAAAACAATTAAAAAACGAAAATTAGAATATTTCGGACATGTGATGCGACGCCCAGAAAAATACGGCATACTCCATTTAATTCTCCAGGGAAAGATTGAAGGCAAACGAGGTCCAGGCAGAAGAAGAACATCGTGGCTTCAAAATCTAAGGGACTGGTTTGGACAAAACTCAGCAGCACTTTTTTGTGTGGCTGCTGATAAAAACAGGATCGCCAACATGATCGCCAACATCCGATAACAGATATGGCACAAGAAGAAGAAGAAGAAGAAGGGTGATTAGGGATATGGGGAGGTTCACATCTGGGACTGCCTGTTCGACTTTTTCAGACAAACAAGACCCCAGTCAAGAAACTGCCAAGGAAGCCAACAACAAAAAGCCCAACCAAAGAATTTCTAAGACTACCCACACCAACACTGTCATGGCAAGCTACTAGAATATACATTGAGAGCAAATCCTGCTCCTTACTAGCCCTGATGATGTTATCTAGTTTGGGTAATGAAACGTCTGCAAGAAAAGAAGCAAGCTCAGAGAGCATCAAGGAGGAATTTCCTTCCTTCCTTCCTTCCTTCCTTCCTTCCTTCCTTCCTTCCTTCCTTCCTTCCTTCCTTCCTTCCTTCCTTCCTCTGTAGTACAATACAAGGCCTAGTCTTGTGGTACATAATTCTATAGACCAGTGGTTCTCAACCTTTTTAATGCCGCAACCCCAACCGGTCGCAAGTCGAGGACTACTCAACCGGTTGTAAGTCGAGGACTACCCAACCAGTCGTAAGTCGAGGACTTTCCCTGCCCGGGAGTGCCATGCATGTGTGGTGCCGCCTCCTGCGCTAGCCATAGCTGGCAAGCGGCAGAGATGTCACAGACCGACCACCGGCTGGGCTACCAACTGGCCCAGCCCAAGGGAGGTAAGGCACCCGCCGGGCCCCACACGCGCCAGCAACCCTCCCTGCACCCGCCGGCCTCCCACCTCCCACCCCTGGCTCTCTTTTACTTACATTTTTAGTAGTTGCTCATCAGGGAGGGGTGGAAACTTCCAGATAGCTCGCCTTCACTGCAGACAACTTGCAGCACCATTTGCAGAATGGGACTTTTGGCGGGCTCAGCAGGGCAGAGACAGCCTGGACAATTCCTATTGGCTTTTGAAAGCCAATAGAATTAGAATCTATTCAAGAGAGTTTATTCTATTGGCTTTCAAAAGCCAATAGAATAAAAGGGAGTAGCACAGCTAAGGAAAAGGGGGGAAAAATGGCAGACTGTGCTGTTTGGCGACCCCCGTGAAATGGTCGTTTGACCCCAAATGGGGTCCCGACCCACAGGTTGAGAACCGCTGCTATAGACCATCTGTGGTTAAGGTACCAGTAGTGACAAGGGGAACTGGCCTGCCATCTGGGATAGAAACATTTCAAGAAAAATGTACAAAGAAAATCTGGATTAGTATGGCTGCTTTTATTCCAACCTAAATACCTCGCCTACCATCCTCTTTCCACCCTCTGTCTGCTCATGGATCGCATTCCATCCCTATTACATCAAACAAGAAGATCATCCTACTTGTTCAGTCTACTTTCTAATTTTAGCCCTTCTGTATGCTAATCATGCCTCTAAACTTGATGCTGTTTGCTCAGGGTTACCATTGCCATTTTTCTTTCCTCTTCCAGATCTCAAATACAAATATTGCATAAAATAAGCCCTTAGCAGGATCCTGCAGATATCTCACTAATGACTTCACTCTGAATAGAAAAATAAAAAAACACCATGCCTTGTAGCAAATCTCTTTGTCTCCTACTCTTAAGCAAATGCTACGAAATAAATGGTTCATCTTTGGCAGTTAGGAAATAATCTCCGTGAAATCATCGAGCAGAAATGGATTCTAGGTGAATTAGGGTTAGCTTATAACAGCGATGGCGAACCTTTTAGAGACCGAGTGCCCAAACTTCAACCCAAAATCCACTTATGTATTGCCGAGTGCTGGGTGGGTGTGGCCCGCTGGGTGGGCGTGGCTACAGTGGTCGTGGCAGACAGGTGGGTGTGGCCAGGGTGGGCATGGCCAGCTCGATGTTGCTCATAGGGAGGGACGCCTGTGGGGTCGGGCAGGGTTGGGGGAGATCCAGGGGTCTCTGGCGGGTGGGGCGGTGGGCAGGAGGCTGGTTCTGCGGGATGAGGCAAGGCAGGGTGGGGGTGCCATGTTGTAGGGCAAGGTGAGGTAGGGTCCAGGGCAGCTGCTGCCTGACACAATCAGCCTCCGCACATAAAGGCCAGCAAGCACATGGGTGATGGGATGCATCCAGCCACATGGGACCTTGGCAAGTTAGCAGGCAGCTGGTTGAAGAGGACGGTTGCCATCTCCGGAGCATGGCGCACGTGCCCATAGAGAGGGCTCCGAGTGCCGCCTCTGGCACATGTGCCATAGGTTCGCCACCACTGGCTTATAATGACTGATTGTACTGTGTTGTCCTTGATGCTCTCTGAGCTTGGTTGTTGTCTTGCAGATGTTTCATTACCCAACTAGGTAACACCACTGGTGGAAGGAAACACAGATTGCTTTACCTGATTGGCTGGGGAATTCTGGGACTTGAAGTCCACACATCTTAAACTTCCTGAGGTTGAGAAACTGGTCTACAGATGGTGACTGCAGCTATGAAACTGAAAGATGCTTGCTTCTTGGGAGGAAAGCTGGGGCAAACTAGACAGCATATTAAAAAAGCAGAGATATCACCTTATCAACAAAGGTCTACATAGGCTGAGTGCCAAACAACTGATGCTTTCAAATTGCGGAGAAGGTTCTTGAGAGTCCCTTGGAATGCAAGGAGATCCAATCAGTCAACAGTCAGTTGCCTAGTGAGCTTGCTGGAGAGGTAATGTTGGTGAGACAATGAGGGACGATTACCTTGTCAAATTTATGAAGGGCGAGTGAAGGGGTCAAGAGGAAGAAGGAGGACCGAATGAGATCCTCACAAAAAGAGGGGTGAGACGTTCAAACAACAAGGCTGTGGTTTATGGATGTGACAAAACCAAGGATGGTCTTCAAAAGCAGAACGTTTTTGAGGGGCAGAGCAAATGCTGCTGTTGGAAAATAGTTTGACCTCTCTTTTGTTTTCTTTTTCTCTATCAGACATTTTTGTCTTTCACTTCCTATTTTTTATTCATGTTCTATGACAGTGGTTCTCAACCTGTGGGTCGGGACCCCATTTGGGGTCGAATGACCATTTCACGGGGGTCGCCAAACAACGCAATCCGCCATTTTTTTTCCCCTTTTCCTTAGCTGTGCTACTCCCTTTTATTCTATTGGCTTTCGAAAGCCAGTAGAATAGACTCTCTTGAATAGAGTCTAATTCTATTGGCTTTCAAAAGCCAATAGGAATTGTCCAGGCTGTCTCTGCCCTGCTGAGCTCGCCAAAAGTCCCATTCTGCAAACGGTGCTGCACCAGTTTAGTAGTCCTCGACTTACGACCGGTTGAGTAGTCCTCGACCTACGACCGGTTGGGGGTCACGGCATAAAAAAGGTTGAGAACCACTGTTCTATGACCTGCAGAATGTTGTTTTCCCTCAAAAGGGCAGCTGCAATGTGCCAAGGATATGTGTGTGTGTGCCAAGAAGATCTGAATTCCACAGTCAAAGGATATTAATATAAAGGTGATTAATTTAAAGAAATGAAAATTAAGTCCCATGCCCCCACCAAGCTCAGTTTTTGAGGTGGGGACACATGTCGTAATAGCCATAGTGCTTAGATTTATAGCCTGCTTCACAGTGTTTTACAGCCCTCTCTAAGCCATTTACAAAGTCATCTTATTTGCCCCCAACAATCTGGGTCCTCATTTTACCGACCTCAGAAGGATGGAAGGCTGAATCCACCTTGAGCTAGTGAGAATCGAACTCCTGGCAGTGAACAGAAGAGAACGGAACGGAATGGAATAGATCTGGAAGGGACCTTGGAGGTCTTCTAGTCCAGCCCCCTGCTCAAGCAGGAGAACCTATACCATCTTAGACAAGGGACTGTCTAGTCTCTTCTTAAAAATCTCCAGTGATGGAGCGCCCAAGATTTCTGTGAGTAAGCTCTTCCACTGGTTGATTGTCCTCACTGTCAGGAAGTTTCTCCTTAATTCCAGGTTGCTTCTCTCTTTGATCAGTTTCCAACCATTGTTTCTCATCCTTCCCTCTGGTTCTCTAGTGAACAACCTGACCCCCTCTGCCTTGTGGCAGCCCCTCAGATACTGGAACACTGCTATCATGTCTCCCCTATTTCTTCTTTTCTTTAGACTAGCCAAACCAAGTCCCGTAGCCATTTTTTGTATGTTTTAGTCTCCAGGCCTTTGATCATCTTAGTTGCTCTTCTCTGAATTTTTTCCAAACTCTCAATGTCTTTTTCATGACAAGATGACCAAAATTGGCTGCAGTATTCCAGGTGTGGTCTTACTAGGGTTTTATAAAGCGGTACTAATATTTTGCGTGATCTTGATTCTATGCCTCTGTTTATACAACCCAGGATTGCATTAGCTTTTTTGGTTGCTTCTGCACACTGCTGGCTCATAGTCAAGTGATCGTCCACTAGGACTCCAAGGTCCCTCTCACCTTTTAAGCCCGGTCTTGGCCAAATTGTATTTGTACCTTTGGTTTTTTTCCTGCCTAAATGTAAGATTTTGCTTTTCTCCACATTGAGTTAGCCTGCAATACTGCCTTCTAACCACTGCACCACCACGGCTCTAATCCTGCCCTCACACACTGACCAGGTTCATATAGAAGAAAGTAAAAATAGTCCCCCTTCTCAAAGATGGCTGCTGCATAATAAGGCTTTCTTTTTTCTCTTACCGATGATCTGCTGATTATACTCCTAAAGTTGGTTCTTTGGCAGTGTTGCTTCCTGGTTTCGAATGGGAGCACTTAGGAGTGACCCAAGACAAATTTTTGATGACTGGGCATCCAATGGAGTAGGTGGGGTGGGGGATCATGAAGATTTCAATTCCCTCTGGAAGTGATTGAATAATCACTGGGCGTATACATCTTCCTGTCAAGCAGTTCCATTTTTCTAAGCATGCCTGAGTATTAACATTCACTTTTTGAATATACTGCTTCATACCCCATTTTTATGATTTCTACAAACAAGGTGGCAGACATATTGAATACTCCTTCCTCCTACCACAACATCTCTGTGAAGAGGGTTGAGCTGATAGAGAGGAGTCCGTATTTAAATAAGGAGTTGTTTGCATGCCAGATAATAAACCAGAAGATAAGATGCTGATTGCATGAACTGGCTTGTAATTCTTTACTTCTAATGTCATTCTTTAACCCTTCAGGCACCTTCCAGCCTGAAAAGTGCCCAAGGAGTAGAGTATATATATTATAAAATTTTTAATTTAAAGTATATAAAAATAATTATGAGATTGTTGTTGTTGTTAATTGCGAAGTTGTGTCCGACCCATCGCGACCCCATGGACAATGTTCCTCCAGGTCTTCCTGTCCTCTACCATCTTCAATTATGAGATATTATGGGGTAAATGTGTAAAAGAAATTCTAATGATCTCTGTTGATGAGTTTTAGTGATTAAGATGAAAGGTTTGTTGAAACTTTTTAAGCAGGAGGGTATTAATAGATTTACTTAGGGGTGGGGAAAAAAAGCAAATAGCCAAGTTTATCAAATGTAAGTTTGTTGGTTGGGTTATATTGGAAGGAAAATTTTGTGTTTATTATGGATGAATGGTTGTTTAAAAGAAATATACACCTCAGCGTGGAGAAGATGGATAAATTACATGTAGAGTAAATAAAGGTGAAATGGGATTAAAATGTATTATTTAGATTATGAATAATTTTTAGTTTTTTAATTTGGAATTGCTTATATGGTTATTTTTGTTTTTTTGTTTTTTCTTTTTATATATATTTTATTTGCTTAAATTTGTTTTGTATTCGAGTTAAAGTACATTATTGATTTTATTATTTGTATAGTTGGATAAGTTTATTTAGAATTTGTTTGTTTATTTGTAACCCTGTAACCAGCTCTGGGAAGTGAGGGGGGAGGGAGGGAGGGGGTTATTTTAGGGGGGGATATTGTTAAAAACTTGTATAAAACTTTTCAATTAAAAAAAAAAGTGCCCAAGGAGTTAAAAATCATAGGGGGGGGGGGAGAAAGAAGAAAAGGAATTGTTTGGAGGAGGCCAAGGGAAGCAGAGCTATTAATTAGGCTAAATCAATGTCTGCAGTAGGAAGCAAGGGCCTGGGGAGGAAGAAATAAAACATTTCTTCTTAGGCCACCTGTTTCAACCGTGTCTGTGGCTCCTTCTTGAACCTTAAAAAGGGGGCTCTTCCACCCCACTGGAGGGTCTGAATGCAAGAGCTCTTTGATTCCGATAAATCCAGAAAATTGACATTTCCCAAAATAGTCACCTTTTAGTCGTCTATTTCCAGATAATTACAGCCCTGGAGAATTAGAAGCATTAAGCACATATTGAGGTTCGTTGAAAACCTCCAGAGTATGATTCAGCTCGGAGGGCCCCTGTCTCTGCTGGCTAATTATCAGATTTCCACTTTCTTTCACAAAGAAATAAAGCAGAGGAAAAGAAACGTGGCAAAGTTTTTGGGGAGCTTTCAGATTTCCACTGAAAATATTTAAAAGGAACGCGACCTTGCAAATTGATCTCCACATTGGCAAAGTGGCTGCGTTCAGTGGTCGAAATACACTGGTACAATGTGGGGAGGAAAGAGAATATATTCCTAATGGGTCTAACAACAACAACAACAACAAAAACAACAACAACAACAACAGAGTTTGAAGGGACCATGGAGGTCTTCTAATCCTGCTCAGGCAGGAAACCCTATACTATTTCAGACAAATGGTTGTCCAATCTCTTCTTAAAAACTTCCAGTGCTGGAACGTTCACAATTTCTGGAGGCAGGTTATTCCACTGATTAATTGTTCTCACTGTCAGGAAATTTCTCCTTAGTTCTAGGTTGCTAGATTAGTTTTAGGTTATGATTAGTTTCCATCCATTGCTTCTTGTCCTGCGTTCAGGCACTTTGGAGAATAGCTTGACTCCCTCTTCTTTGTGGCAGCCCCTGAGATACTGGAACACTGCTATCATGTCACCCCTCATCCTTCTCTTCATTAAACTAGACATACCCAATTCCAGCAATCGTTCTTTATATGTTTTAGCCTCCAGTCCCCTAATCATTTTTGTTGCTCTTCTCTGTACTCTTTCTAGAGTCTCAACATCTTTTTTACATCGTGGTGACCAAAACTGGATGCAGGATTCCAAGTGTGGCCTTACCAAGGCATTGTAAAGGGGTATTAACACTTCACATGATCTTGATTCTATCCCCCTGTTGATACAACCTAGCACTGTGTTGGCTTTTTTGGCAGCTGCAGCCCATTTTCTTTCCCTTTATTTTAAAAATAAAAGAAACAGAAGTAGCACACAACAGAGATTATGCTGGTTCAGTTGAGGCCAGGATTTTCAAACTTGGCCCTTTTATGACCGGTGGACTTCACGCTGGGTGAGGAATTCTGGGAGTTGAAGTCCACCAGTCATAAAAGGGCCAAGTTTGATGACCCCTGGTTTAGGCAAACGCAAAAATAGTTGGGTTATGTTTGACTGTAGTTTCCCCCCCCCCCCAAAAAAAAAATCATATATTTTTTTTCTTTCCTGAATTGACCTCTCAATTTCTGTTCAAACATTCTTATTTATTAGTGAGGCTTATATCCCATTTTTCATCAAAAGAAAAGTACACTTTTTAAATTTTTATTATTAGTGTCTGATGGTTATTAGTTGGTTTCTCCTGATTTTTTATTTTGTCTTCTAACTTTGAAAATAAAATAAAAAATATATTAAAAAAAAGAAATGTCAAGGAATATCTACTAGCATCTTTTGATTATTGAATAAAGCATGACCATCACGATCATGATCGTGATGAACAAGTATGATTAGATAGCTGGAGGCTAAGACCTATGAAGAACGCTTGCAGGAATTGGGTAGGTTCAATCTAGTGAAAAGAAGGACTAGGAGAAACATGATAGCAGTGTTTCAATATTTGAGGAGCTGCTACAAAGAGGAGGGGGTCAACCTGTTCTCCAAAGCACCAGAAGGCAAGAAAAGAAACAATGGATGAAAACTAATCAAGGAGAGAAGCAACCTAGAACTAAGGAGAAACTTCCTGACAGTCTGAACAATTAACCAGCGGAATGACTTGCCTTCAGAAGTTGAGCGTGCCCCATAGCTGGAGGTTTTAAGAAGAGACTGGACAGCCATCTGTCTGAAATGACTTTTTCTCAGCATTCCCACAATTTATCCTACCTGGGATATTTAGGCCATCTAAAGAGTGGACATCTTCTAATCTATGACCAATGGACTGGCTTGAAGAACACTTTGCTCTAACATCGTAGTACGATTGTCTGGCCTTCTATCTTGGCTAGCTAACTCTCAGACTCTGAATCTCTGGCAGCCAGAATAAAATTGAACTGACATGTTGGATCAATTCAATTCAGCAGTTTGGTCTGAAATTCCTAAGTGATTTTTCTGGATCAAATTGATGATTTGAATAAGATCAGACATGATTTACCCAGGTTGACAAGGCACTCTGAAAGGCCAGCTGCATGCAGAATTGTAAAGGCGGTAAGAGTTACTCAAGGGAGATCTAAATTATTACAGGCAGTCCTCGACGTACGGCCACAACTGAGCCCCAAGATTCTGTGGTTAAGTGAGACATCTGTTAAATGAGTTTTGCTCCATTTTATGACCTTTCTTGCCACCGTTGTTATGTGAATCACCACAGCTGATAAGGCAGTAACACGGTTGTTAAGTGAATCTGGCTCCCCCATTAACTTTGCTTGTCAGAAGGTTGCCAAAGGGGATCACATGACCTTGGGACACAGCAATAGTCAAAGCTATGAATCAGTTGCCAAGCCTCTACATTTTGATCACATGACCGTGGGGATGCAACAAAGGTCGTGGTGTGAAAAACCTATCATGAGTCAGATTCAGGTCAAAGTACATGACACAGGAAATGCAAAGCCTCAAACAGGAACAGGAAACAACTCCAAACAAAAGCCCAAGAGAGTATAAAAACCTACTCCCTACTACACGTGGTCACTCTTTTTCCACAGCCATCTTTCTGTCTGGCTCTCCTCTTCAATAAACTACAAACTCAGGGGCTGCCCCAAAGAAGATGGAGTCAAGCTATTCTCCAAAGCACCTGAAGGCAAGACAAGAAGCAACGGATGGAAACTAAACAAGGAGAGAAGCAACCTGGAACTAAGGAGAAATTTCCTGACAGTTAGAACAATTAACCAGTGGAACAACCTGCCTCCAGAAGCGGTGAATGCTCCAACACTGGAAGTTTTTAAGAAGAGACTGGACAGCCATCTGCCCAAAATGGTGTAGGGTTTCCTGCCTGAGCAGGGGGTTGGACTTGATGGTCTCCAAGGTCCCTTCCAACATTTTCTCCAGTTCTTTCTCGTCTATTCTGCTGTCTCCAGGCACTGCCATGTCCACTATCCAGACTTTTTTGTCTTTCTTATCGACAATTGTTAAGTCTGGGGTGTTATGTTGCAGGTGCTTGTCTGTTTGAATTCTGAAGTCCCAGAGCAGTTTAATTTTATCATTTTCTATGACTTTCTCTATTTTATGATCCCACCAGTTTTTGCTTACGGGCAAATAATATTTTTTGCAGATCTTCCAATGCACCATTGTTGCTACTTTGTCATGCCGCTGCTTGAAGTCAGTCTGTGCAATCTTCCAACATTTTATTATTATTATTATTATTATTATTATTATTATTATTATTATTATTATTATTATTCTTTTTAAATCAGTCACCATGTTTATTCCCAGCTTGGATTGAACCCTGATGAAGATTTTTCCTTCCACAATCCCAACTGCAGTAATTTGCTTAACAGCCATGGCAAAAAAAAAAGGTCAGGAAATCAGGCAGAAAAATCGCTTAACAACTGCCTTGCTTAGCAACAGAAATTCTGGTCCCAGTTACGGTTATAAGTTGAGGACTCCTATACACCTAGCCAAAGTGACTAGCCTTCTTTCCCTCTCTGAAGCTTGACTGGAAATCTCTTCAGCGACAGAAAAACTCAGGACGTTCTCCTCAGAAACTTCACTAGGATAAAACCCATCAAAAGATGGGATGTGTTCAATATTATCTGCCTGTTCTGATTTTCTCAGAAACGTCCATTTCCATGGTACTTTCTAGAACATCCTTTTCTCCACCACGCTGCTTTGTTGCAGTTGCTGCGGATGCTATAAAAGGGATGTTTTTCAATAATATATGACCTCCCAGATAGAGCTCTCGTGGTAAAATATAGATGAGAACACTCCTTCCAAACGAAGAGCTGTGTGATTCATTTTTTATCGCCTGTTTTACAGAGAATGCTGGGAAATCCAATCTCGCTTGGTGGACCATTGTTTTGATTCTGGGAGCTCTTGAGTTGCGTCAACCCCACCAACCTCTTCTTTGATCTTGACAGTGTTATGATCTTGACTCTAACAGTCCTTTCTCCGCTTCCTATATTTTGGAAAAAGAAAAAGAAAAAACTTTTTCCACATGAACTGGAGGAGGGGGAGAAAAAATAAAATAAAATCAAAATGGCTGTATTAATTCTGAATTTCTATCCAGACTCATTAAGTAAGTTGCTTTGACTGGGTCAGCGGAAAGATTATGCATTCGCCATTCAGATTCTTTTTTGCCGTTGACCTTCTGCGCTCATAAGCTACAATCTGTAATTCCTCGGCTAACCTTTCCACTCTGGGTGTATAAATAATACATTGCCAGGCCAACAATAGATAAAGACATGAAAGGAATATCGCTAAGCTCTGGAGGGATGCCTTTTTCTTTTTCATCATGAAATGTTAATTATTACTAGGCTTCAGCAGTTGTAATTGGGTGGCTGTCAAGAGCACCCGTGGGGAGAATGTGACACAGTTGCCTCGACTTTAGATATTATTTCAGATCAAAAGGCTTAAACAACATTCAGAAACTCCGATAAGGAATCCCATCTGAATGCTGCCCTTAAAACATTTCTGGACAGCCTTTTTTCCAACAGGGTCTTGCTCCCATGAGATTAAAGAAAAGACCACAGGACATTGCTGGATGTTGATGCTCCTCAACCACGTTGTGGGGAAAAGTTCCACTTTTATTAAATGACTTTTAACTTACAAATGTTTCCTAATGTCAGATATTTCAGGTAAGAAAAGCCGGCATCATTAGGGTTCCTGTGATATTTGATACTGTCTTAAGATGAAAGAACCAAAAAAAAAAAAAATCTTGAAAGGCCCCATGCTGTTCTGTTGTCTACCTGGTATTTATTATTATTATTATTATTATTATTATTATTATTATTATTATTATTATTATTATTATTATTATCATCATCATCATCATCATCATCATCATCATCATCATCATCAATATTAATATATATTTTCCCTTTGGGTTCAACTCAACTCCTTCATGGATATATTCATGTCATTTTCTAAGGTAAAATATAGAAATGGTTTCCAATTTTTTTATGAGTACGGTTTTGTTTGTTTTCCCAGTTTGATTGATAGTCCTAGATCTTAATGATTATATTATGTTGTGTTGTGTTGTGTTATATATTATATTATATTATATTATATTATATTATATTATATTATATTATATTATATTATATTATATTATATTATATTATATTATTATTGGATTGGATCAGACTGGACTGAACTGGACTAGACAGGACTGGATTGGATTGGACCATATGGAATTAGATTAGCTTAGATTAGATTAGATCAGATCAGATCAGGCTGGACTAGACTGGACTAGATTAGATAGGACAGGATTGGCCTGGACCATATTGAATCAGATTAGATTATATTAGATTAGATTAGATTAGATTAGATTAGATTAGATTGCTACCGATTTTATACCAGAGCATCTTACAAACAGCCACAGTACAATCAAAACACAGAATTTATCATCCAAAAGTCAAGTCAAGTCAAAGAACACCAACAATCCATTAAACAATCCAGGCATCCCACAACAGCTCCGCACCCCCATTCTAAACCAAGATCTGGAGATACCTCCAGATGGGGGTCTTTTCTTCAACAGGATCTCTAGAAAAGTCTAGGAAAAGCCCAAACATTTGGGAAACATATTTTAGTGGAAGCCTTTGACTGAAATGTGTCAATGGCTATTTTTAATATTAAAATCATATTTTGGATTGTTCCTGGCCTGGAGCAATGCCCCTTACCCAACAATTTCCTTTCATATAAAAGACTCTGAAGTCATTATAATTAATCCAAAATCTGTCTCTGGAATATTAGGAGTCACTACTTCCTTGAGTAGTGAAAGTTACACTGCGGATATGTCCTATTTCAAAGGGGGGAGGGAATCCGGAACTTGACACAGGTAGTCCTCAATTTACAACCCCAATTGAGCCCAAAATTTCTGTTGCTAAAGGAGACATTTGTGTAAAGTGAATTTTGCCTCACTTTACGATCTTTCTTGCCACAGTCTGGCTTCCCCCACTGACTTTGCTTGTCAGAAGGTCGCAAAAGGGGATCACGTGACCCCGGGGACAGCGCAACCATCATAAATACAAGCCAGTGGCTATGCGCCCGAATTTTGATCACGTGACCCAGGGGATGCTGCAATGGTCGTAAGTCTGAAAAACGGTCCTAAGTCACTTTTTTCAGCGCTGTTGTAACTTTGAACGGTCATTAAACGAACTGTGGTAAGTTGAGGACTGCCTGTATTGAAAAGAGATTCCGTTCATAATCGGATAAAACCAGTCGGTGTCTGAAAATTCGGAGAACTGCATCTTATTATGGGCAATGTAATTAAAAGCGACGTCATTGCATGAGATAATTGTATTTGCTGATATCTGGGGAGAGGGGCAAATGAAACACTTTGGAGATCTGCCTCATCTGCATAGTGACCAAAGTCATTAAGTCACCCAGAGTTAAATGCCATATTTTTTTCCCCTGTCCCCTGAGGGAATGGACAAGGGCCGGAGGTCCGTGGTGTATTTTAAGAGGAATGACGGCGTTCACACATTAGATATGCAGACGGCATATTGCGCTGGCTGTCAGAACGGTTTTCAGATCTTGTTTGACGAGTACAGGATATTTTTAATTTTTTTCTTTATGTTTTAGGGATTGCTCCTCTCTCCTCTCAGCAACATCTGTCTCCAGTGGTGAGCGGGGTTATCAACACGCTGGAAAATCCAGTCAAAATCACACGGCGAGGCTTGTTATTACAAGAACCGACTGATCCTATGAAAGTCAAGGGCTGCTTGGATCACACTGGCTTTGAATGCAGAAGTAGGGTTGGTGTAGGCTCTTGTCTAAAATTACACAAAGCTCATCCTGCTCTGTGTAGAGACGATCCTGAGCTAGGTGGGCTCCGGATGTATGTTTGTGGCATTGGCAGAATTACTTTGATGGAGCATGAAAAAGTCCAGAAGAGGACCACAAATATGATCAGAAGGTTGAATTTCTTGCTGTCTTCCGGTACTTGAGAGTCTGTCACAGAGAAGAGATAGTTGACTTCTTCTCCAAAGCACCTGAGGGCAGGGCAAGAAGCAACGGGTGGAAGGACTGACTCTGCTGTGGCCATGACATACTTTATAGCCTGCCTTTATTATTTTTATAAATAATGTCCTTCCTTCTTTCCTTCCTTCCTTCCTTCCTTCCTTCCTTCCTTCCTTCCTTCCTTCCTTCCTTCCTTCCTTCCTTCCTTTCTTGATTCCCATATACCTACCTTATCTTCCTTCCTTCCTTCCTTTCTTCCTTCCTTTCTTCCTTCCTTTCTTCCTTTCTTCCTTCCTTCCTTCCCCTTTCCTTCCCCTCCCTCCTTCCCTTCCCTCCTTCCCCCCTCCCTCCCTTTCTTTGCTCTCACCTACCTACCATCTTGTCTTTCTTCCTTCCTCCCTGCCTCCTTTTCTTCGCTCCCAACTACTCCTCTCCTCTCCTCTCCTCTCCTCTCCTCTCCTCTCCTCTCCTCTCCTCTCCTCTCCTCTCCTCCCTCCCTCCCTCCCTCCCTCCCTTCCTTCCATTCCATTCCATTCCCACCTACTTTCCTACCTGGCATCCCTTCAATTTTTGTTCTCAAACAGCTGGACTGACCCTGTTTAGGACCCAGCCCTAATCAGACTATTTCACCATACTCATTCTCCAGCATACTCTACTCTGGCAATCTATGTAGTACCTTTCCTGAGCAAGATATGAAACACTTCCAAGATCTGAGACCTTAAGTCAATGATAGAAATGTACATCAGGAGCTACATAACGTACTGTATGCAAAATTATATGTATATGTACTTTATTCTCACCACTGCACTATTTAAAAAAAAATACAGCAGCACAATAGGCGAAGTTTGACTATTGTATATAAAAATGGGCTGCATGTTCCCCATAGCTGGAAAAAGTATTTTCAAATGCCTCATGTGTGAATCAATAGCAATAGCACTTAGCAATAGTACTTTGACCAGGAGTCTTCAAACTTGGCCCTTTTATGACTTGTGGACGTCAAGTCCCAGAATTCCTCAGCCAAGGCTGAGGAATTCTGGGAGTTGATGTCCACAGGTCATAAAAAGGCCAAGTTTGAAGACCCCTGACTTAGACTTATATACTGCTTCATATTGCTTTACAGCCCTCTCTAAGAGGTTTTACAGAGTCAGCACATTGTCCCCAACAATCGTTTTACTGACCTTGGAAGGATGGAAGGCTGAGTCAACCTTGAGCTGGTGAGAATCGAATTGCTGGCAGTCAGCAGAATTAGCCTGCAGAATTGCACTCTAACCACTGCGCCACCATGACGCAGCCAAAATCTAACCTGGACTCATTGATAGAATTACATTCTTTGTATTGAGGTTCCGATACTGCTTGGTCTCTCCTCTCCAATACCAAGACAGGGGTCTTCAAACTTGGCCCTTTTATGACTTGTGGACTTCAACTCCCAGAATTCCTGAGCCAGCATGGGAGAAATATGGCCCCTTCATGACCTGTGAACTTCAACTCCCAGAATTCCTGAGCCAGCATGGGGGTACTATGGCCATGACTTGTGGACTTCAACTCCCAGAATTCCTGAGCCAGCCATGCTGAGGGGAAAGGGAGAGGTTTCCAAGCTGAGCCACGCTGGCTCAGGAATTCTGAGCGTCAAAGTCAACGAGTCATGAAAGGGCCATAGTTCCTCCATGCTGGCTCTGGAATTCTGGGAGTTGAAGTTCACAAATCATGAAGGGGCCAAAGTTCCCTCATGCTGGCTGAGGAATTCTGGGAGTTGGTCCACAAGTCATGAAGGGGCCAAGTTTGAAGACCCCCTGACCTAAAATGTCAGATTTCTTGCTCCCCATTGCAATTCAATATCTTATGGTCACCAGTGTTTGGGGAAACAGAATAAAGGGTACACTTTGCAAAGTTTACACCACTCTCTGGCAAGAAAACGAGGAACTCTTCTCTGAAGATATGACCTATTTTATCTTCCATGAAAGCTCTGTTAATTATATTCCTGTCTATGTGCTGACTTCGTCTGACAGGATGAGACGCCTTAAAAGAAGTGTTGCAGGATCTATGTGAGCCTGAAGTCTTCAAAGCTTAGCAAACCTTGCAAATCTCTCATTAACAAAATTAAACACCATGATTATTGACATTTGAGAAGACAAATATCTGCAAAGATGACACATTGCCCTGTAGCAAAACTGAGTGAGCCGGTCAGATTCCCTCTGTGGAGAATATAGTTTTAATGGACCTTTCTTTATCATTTCAGATGCCATCACAAAGTATTTGCATTGCTACGCCTGCATTACTGTGAGAAGTAGAGAAACACGAGACTTCCAAGGAAGAAATGAATCTCTGAAGACAGCTTGGCAAAAGCAAAGCTGATGACCATAGTAGAAATAAGTGCCGGGCAAATAGATCAGCTCTTTGATAATTCCTCTCTGGACAAGGAGAGGACAGGAGATCACCCACAAGTACTCCAGACAGCTATTCCTCATGAGGATACCACAATATATAGAGATGTATGTATGTATATTTATTCATTTATTTTAGAACATTTATATAGCCTCCTACTTGCTCACAATGACTTTAGGCAGCTTAGAAACAGTAAAAAACAAAAATAGAAAAAAAATCAAAATAAAAAATAAAAAAGGTAAAAACCAATACCCTCCAATGACAGCACATGATTAAATAAGCCATTTGATGTGTGTGTATCCATATATGTATGTATACATGTATATGTATGTAAATAATAATAATAATAATAGTAATAATAATAATAAAAAAGTTGGAAGGGACCTTGGAGGTCATCTAGTCCAACACCCTGCTCAGGCAGGAAACCCTATACTATTTCAGACAAATGGCTGTCCAGTCTGTTCTTAAAAACTTCCAACGTTGGAGCATTCACCACTTCTGGAGGCAGGTTGTTCCACTGATTAATTGTTCTAACTGTCGAGAAATTTCTCCTTAGTTCTAAGTTGCTTCTGTCCTTGATTAGTTTCCATCCGTTGCTTCTTGTCCTGCCTTCAGGCGCTTTGGAGAATAGCTTGACTCCCTCTTCTTTGGGGCAGCCCCTGAGATATTGGAAGACTGCTATCATGTCCCCCCTCGTCCTTCTCTTTGTTAAACTAGACATACCCAGTTCCAGCAACTGTTCCTTATATGTTTTAACCTCCAGTCCCCTGATCATCTTTGTTGCTCTTCTCTGTACTCTTTCTAGAGTCTCAACATCTTTTTTAGATCGTTGTGACCAAAACTGGATGCAGTATTCCAAGTGTCTGTATATATATGACTGGCTCAAAGTTGCTCAGACGGCTTTTGTGCCTAAGGTGGGATTAGAACACACAATCTCCTGGTGATTGGTTGAAAGTCTCCTAGCTGGCTTTCATGCCTAAGGCAGAACTAGAACTCACAGTCTTCTAGCCTGGTACCTTAACCACTAGTGGATTTTGGTTGGTTTAAAGCTCTGGTAGACAAAGGAATTTTATATATATATATATATTTTTTTTTATTGAGTTTTATAAAGGTAATAAGGGGATAGGATCAAAAAGAGTAAGACAACGGGAAACATACAAAAAGGTTAGAACAGGGAAAAGGGATAACACAAAAGTGGGATTAATCCCACAAAAAAAACATCTCTTCAGCAAGTCTACCAGTCTGGGTTTACATATTAAATCTTAATAATTACTCTATTATTAAACAACTTTCCATATAATCACATAAATAACAAATTAGTCAATAAATCTCATTCATTTCACTACTTAATAATGCTTAATATTAATTAATTATAGTCACTTTAAAATAATAATATACTACATATTAATTATAGTTTACCATATTATTTAAGATCACAAATATACAAAGAGGAAGAAGAAGAAGAAGAAGAAGAAGAAGAAGAAGAAGAAGAAGAAGAAGAAGAAGAAGAAGAAGAAGAAGAAGAAGAAGAAGAAGAAGAAGAAATAAGAACAAGTTCATACAAATAATCATGGAATATAAATGCAAATTATCAATTATCTTTTTAAATTTCATAACCTTTTCTCACTCTAGCGTGTTTCTAACCAATAATAGAATTTCCCCCATGTTTTAAAGTAAATGTAGATAAAGGAATCTTGTTCAAATATGGTTGGAGCCTTTGAAAGGATACCAATTTTGCGTACTTAATTGAACCTTCACGGGGTGGACCTGCTCTTTTGGGCTTGATAGATTTTTTGCCTAAAGAAGGACGAGAAACCCACAATTTCTAGTCTGGGGCCTTAAGTATTGCATCAAAGTGCCTTTCCTAAAAGGATCACATCCTACAAATTAGAGCAGCAACTTCTAAGCACCACCTTCAAGTTTCATATTTTCTGACACTCACAGAATCAGGCCAGTACAAACATTTCTGGACGGTGCATAACCTCCAGGGCTCTCCTTGGAAAACTAAAATGATAAGAACAGACAGCGTAGTAAGGAATTAGATATTAACTTTTCTTTGGTTTAATGCATTTGGCCTGTCTATTATCTAGAGAACCTAATGTTGATGGAAAGGAAGAACTTCAAAACTTGAGGATTATAAAAGAATGCTTCCAACTTTCAACACCTTATAAGCCCATTATAAGCCAAACTCAAATTATGGCAAAAGATTAGATTTTTGACCCAGGATGGTCTCTGCTTCTTGCCTAGAATTTCTTGTCGCCCAGAATGAAAAATCGTGAGAGATCGTGGCGAGGCGGGGAGAATCATGGTAGAAATGGTGGACATAATAACCGAGAGAAAGGAGAAAAGGACATCGGTAGCTTATCTTGTAAGTAGCAATTCAGCTCAGGTGACAACAATGACTCAAAATGTTCTGAGGAAATTCATCTCCATGAAGTCACTGAAAAAATAAGGATTGGAGATGAGGATTGTTGCAGGTTCCAAGAGTCTGCCTTTATTGCAATTCTAGCATTAAAGATGTTTGACATCTGCATCATTCTTCCTTCACAGAATAACAGAGTTGGAAGTGACCTTGGAGGTCTTCTAGTCCATCCCCCTGCTTGAGAAGCTCCAGACAAATGGTTGTCTAGTCTCTTCTTGAAAACCTCCAGTGATGGAGCACCCATAACTTCTGAAGGCAACCCATTCCATTGATAGTTTTCACTATCAGGAAATTTCTCCTTAATTTTAGGCTGGATATTTCCTTGATAAGTTTCCATTGGTTACTTTTTGTCCTTCCCTCAGGTACTTTGGAGAATAGCTTGACTCCCTCTTCTTTGTGGCAGCCCCTGAGATATTGGAACACTGCTATCATGTCCCCCAACATCCTTCTCTTCATTAAACTAGACATGTTCAATTCCAGCAACTGTTCCTTATATGTTTTAGCCTCCAGTCCCCTAATCATCTTTATTGCTCTTCTCTGCATTCCTTCTAGAGCTCAACATTCTTTTTGTGTGTAGCATGGTGACAAAAACTGGATGCAGTATTCCAAGTGTGGTCTTACCAGTGCAGAATAAAGTGGTACTTAACATTCATCAATGTTTCTAAATCCATGTGAAAAGTTTGGTAAGAATTGTGAATGCTAAATTATGCAGTGGGACTTTGCTGTAGAATGCACATAACCGACTTGCATACAGTTTCACAATGAAAGTATGAAGGGCCACAGTTTCCACTGTAACATCCATAGTATATGTTTTGTGATTTTTGCAACACAGAATACAGAATAAAAGAGTTGGAAGAGACCATGGAGGTTTTTTAATCCAACCTACTAAATCAAGCAGGAAACCCTATACCGGGGGCAGCAACCTTGGCTCTTTTATGACTTGTGGACTTCAGCTCCCAGAATTCCCGAGCCAGCATAGCTTAGCTTGGAAACCCTTTCCCATCAGCATGGCTGGCTCAGGAATTCTGGGAGTTGAAGTCCACAAGTCATAAAAGAGCCAAGGTTGCCTACCCCTGCCCTATACCATTTCAGACAAATGGCTGTCCAGTCTCTTCTTAAAAACTTCCAATGTTGGAGCATTCACCACTTCTGGAGGCAGGTTGTTCCACTAGTTAATTGTTCTCACTGTCAGGAAGTTTCTCCTTAGTTCTAGGTTGCTTCTCTCCTTGATTAGTTTCTATCTGTTGCTTCTTGTCCTGCCTTCAGGGGCTTTGGAGAATAGGTCGACTCCCTCTTATTTGGGGCAGCCCCTGAGATATTGGAACCCTGCTATCATGTCCCCCCTTATCCTTCTCTTCATTAAAGTAGACATACCCAATTTCTACAATGATGTTCATCAGATATCTAGGGCTGTCAAGCCTCTAAGGTTCAGCAGAGACTCCAGCTTTGTGATTGTATCACATTAGGTGTCTCTACTGAACTTTACAGGCTGACCTATCCCAGCCCGCCAGCAAAGATGGGAGAGAAATTTTCTATATTTCTGATATTTCCATGGTAACTATGAAGTATGAAATTCCTATCGGCATTGCTTGCAAGCTTCTTCCGATAACGAAGAAAGGGATGTTGTTGCACTGCCTGCAAAATTAGTCAGTCTTTTATTATTCAACCACCAACAATTGTAATATTTTATCTTGTTTTGTTTTTACTTTGTTTTGTTTTTAATGAGTTTGTTTGCAATTCTGGTCAGTGACCGTAATAAAAATATTAAAAAAAACCAAACAAACCAGAAGAGGATGGAACAGTCGATTCAAAAAAATAATAATAATAATTTCAAAATGGGCAATATTAATTCACGTTGATTCACATTAGTTTGAGGACACATTTAATTCTAGCACACTCCACACTGGTTTGTTTGCTTTTTTTTGTTTGTATCCCACCTTTATTACTTTTACAAATAACTCAAGGTGGTGAACATATCCAATGCAGCTTCCTCTGTTGTTGTCTCCACAACAACAACCCTGTGAGTTTGGTTTGGCTCAGAGAAAGGGACTTGCCCAAAGTCATTCAGCTGGCTTTCATGGCTAAGGCAGGACTAGAACTCATTGTCACCTGGTGATTGGCCCAAAGTCACCCAGTAGCTTTCATGCCTAGATTGAGACTAGAACTCACCATCTCTTGATGATTGAGACAAAGTCACTCAGCCAGCTTTTATGACTAAGAGAGAACTAGAATTCACTATCTCCCGGTGATTGGTCCAAAGTCATCCAGTTACCTCTCATGCCAAGGTGGGACTAGAACTCACAGTCTCCTGATTTCTTAACCACTAGATCAGTGGTTCTCAACCTGTGGGTCAGGACCCCATTTGGGGTCGAACGACCATTTCACGGGGGTCGCCAAACAATGCAATCCGCCATTTTTTTCCCCCTTTTCCTTAGCTGTGCTACTCCCTTTTATTCTATTGGCTTTTGAAAGCCAATAGAATAGACTCTCTTGAATAGAGTCTAATTTTATTGGCTTTCAAAAGCCAATAGGAATTGTCCAGGCTGTCTCTGCCCTGCTGAGCCCGCCAAAAGTCCCATTCTGCAAACGGTGCTGCACCAGTTGAGTAGTCCTCGACTTACGGCCGGTTGAGTAGTCCTCGACTTACGGCCGGTTGAGTAGTCCTCGACTTACAACCAGTTGGGTGTCGCAGCATTAAAAAGGTTGAGAACCACTGCACTAGATCAAACTGGCTAGATGACCAAACTCCACGTGAAATTCAGAGGTCTTGCCAATCATTGGCATCTGTTTATTTTTCCAGGTGGTCCAGCTGGCTTGTTTTTGGAAATGTCCTGATTGATTTTGACATTCAGTTCTATCCCCGTTATCAGGTATTTATCACTAAAACGCATTTTTCCCCTTAATGACTGAAGATAGCAAAATTCCACAGGTCTGAATGATGGATGTCTCTCTGTCAGCGGGAAGCTTAATTATTGGTTCAAGTCATTCATTCATGCTGCCAGGATGGCATAATTTAAAGCCGTGAAAGTCATCTCACAGAAAGAGCACGGACATTTTAATTTTCCATCTGTTTTGTGTCTAGTCCCATTTTGTTGATAGTTTACTTTTGTCGCTAGGCCAACACAGCGTCATTCCTTAGCTCATTGTTCAAAATATGACACGAGCTTTGAATAGAATAAAATAGAATAGAATAGAATAGAATAGCAGAGTTGGAAGGGATCTTGGAGGTCATCTAGTCCAACCCCCTGCTCAGGCAGGAAACTCTATACCATTTCAGAGAAATGGCTGTCCAGTCTCTTCTTAAAAACATCCAGTGTTGGAGCATTCACAACTTCTGGAGGCAGGTTGTTCCACTGATTGTTTTCACTGTCAGGAAATTTCTCCTTAGTTCTAGGTTGTTTCTCTCCTTGATTAGTTTCCATCTGTTGCTTCTTGTCTTGCTTTCAGGTGTTTTGGAGAATAGGTTGACCCCTCTTCTTTGTGGCAGATAGTGGAACACTGCTATCATGTCACCCTTTGTCCTTCTTTTCATTAAACTAGACATTCTCAATTCCAGCAACCGTTCTTCATATGATTTAGCCTCCAGTCCCCTAATTATCTTTGTTGCTCTTCTCTACACTCTTTCTAGAATATTCCTGGGTATCACAGAGCTGATTTATTTGCTAACTAAAATTTTCAGTGGTCTAAAAATTAGGAGTAGTTCTATCCAAAGTGCTGATAGTTATGTTTGTATCCTGTGTAGGTAACTTTGTAAGTGAATTTAGTAGGGAATCATGTGGTGAACACTTAGATGTGGATTGATTCTCTGGGAAAATAGAACATTACATTCCTTGCCATGACCCTCTTCTGACTTCACACCATGTAGCAGATTGTTTTACAATTCATAGGACCTAGTCCACATCTCTAATAATACTGGATGAAGCTCTTGACTTCCAAGCTAGAGTTCCAAGACAATCGATCATAATGATGGACAGCAGTAATAGAGCCCATGCTGTGAAAAAGGGTCCAAATGACCATCATATAACCAAAGGAAGCAGCAGATGATATCATAAGCTGTCACGCTAAATGTTATGTGCTTTTTCAATTGACTAAAACAAAACACACATGACTAGCAACAGAAGAGAATATTTGTAGCTCAGGGTTTGTGTTGAAGGAAAAATCTTCATCAGGGTCCAGTCCAAGCCGGGAATAAACAACATGGCGACTGCTTTAGAAAGAAGGTTGTAGTATATGGAAGAGGAGAGCCAGACAGAAAGATGGCTCTGGAAAAAAACTGACCACATAAAGTAGAGAGTGGGTTTTTATACCTTCTTGGGCTTTTGTTGGGAGTTGTTCCTGTGTCATGAACTTTGACCTGAGTCTGAGTGTGCCTTCCTGGTATTGTAATGGTGGTGGGTTAATCCTATTATGTCCCAAAGGTCATATCCTGCTTCCCTGGGGCTGGGGCTGATGACTATTGGATTTTTTTAGTGTGAGGGCACTGTTGATTCTAGGGATCTTTGTCTTTCTAATCCCAGCTTCCTGACGCCAGTCTTTCTGACAAAATCATCACATCTGCATTTCTGCAGACCTGGTTTCTGTTTGGGGCAGAGAGGCTTGGGGGGTTGATTGGTTTCTGCCTTTAAAATCCTTTGGGGAAATATATTCTGCCTTTTTAATATTTCCCAAAATATTTCTTTCTCTGGATTCTTCCCACAGTTGGACTGTGGGGTCCTTGGTGCTCTCTGAGCTTGGTGGTGTTCTTGCAGACGTTTCATGAACCAACTAGGTAACATCATCAGTGCTAGAAGGAAACCTAACAACAGCCTAATCAAAGAACCACCAAGAACACTGTCATCAACACTGATAGAGCAAGCTACTAGTATAAAGAGAAAGCAAACCCCACTCCCTTCTAGCCCTGATGATGTTACCTAGTTGGGTAATGAAATGTCTGCAAGAAAACGATACGGGGAAAAAGTGATTTATGACCTTCTTACACATTTACGACAATTCCAGCATTCCCATGGTCATGTAATCAAAATTAAGACACTTGGCAACTGGCTCATATTTATGATGGTTGCATAACCCGGAGGGATGTCACATGATCCCCTTTTGTGACCTTCTGACAAGCAAAGTCAATGGGGGAAGCCAGATTCACTTAACAACCCTGTTACTAACTTAACAATTGCAGTGATTGACTTAACAACTCTGGCAAGAAAGGTTGTAAAGTGGGGCAAAACTTTACAATGGTCTTGCTTAGTAGTGGAAATGTGGGGCTCAGCTGTGATCGTAAGTCGAGGACTCTCTGTAATCTGAAGGAATATTAGCCCCCATTGTATCTAAATGTGGAGAAAATATCACTATTTTCCTAAGATCCGTTTCCTAGGCCAGGGGTAGGCAACCTTGGCTCTTTCATGACTCGTGGACTTCAACTCCCATAATTCCTGAGCCAGCATGGGGGAACTATGGCCCTTTCATGACTCGTGGACTTCAACTCCCATAATTCCTGAGCCAGCATGGCTCAGCTTGGAAACCTCTCCCTTTCCCCTCAGCATGGCTGGCTGAGGAATTCTGGGAGTTGAAGTCCACCAGTCATAAAAGAGCCAAGGTTGCCTACCCTGCCCTAGGCTCACCATCTGACAAAGTGTGATATTGTGCAGTTACCTAACAGAAGCAATCACTGTACCACATTTTGCATTGGTGAGACCCCACCAGTTCAGTATTTCAATCTCAGCACTGTATTAAAAAGAATCAAAGAAATTGGAATAGATCTATTCCAGAATTCAAAAATAATAACAGAGATATGGAGACATGAAGTGAGGCGCCAGACTCCAAAAATAACTTCCTAATAATAGCCATCTCTCAGCAGTTGAACCAATTATCTATTAAAGGTAGTAAGTTTTCCTTCACTGAATGTTTTCCAAGTAGAGGCTGGACAGCCATCTGTAAGGAACGATTTGATCTGATGATAATAATAATAGTAATAATAATAGTAATAATAATAGTAGTAGTAGTAATAGTAGTAATAATAGTAACAAGAACAGTAATAACAGTACTAATAGTAATAGGCGCCTTGGGTGCAATCCCAAAACAACTGGAGCACCACTTGAACACCATTGGCATTGACAAATTAGCCATTAGTCAATTGCAAAAGGCAGCCTTACTAGGAACTGCTTCCATCCTGCGACAAGATCTGTAATACCATCCAACATCCACATCTGCCTATCACAGGTTCTTGGGAAGGACTCGATAGGTAGACAAAAATGCCAAATCTCTGGCTGACTGTGCGATGATTAATAATAATAATAATAATAATAATAATAATAATAATAATAATTGGAAGGGACCTTGGAGGTCTACCCCCCCCCCGCTCAGGCAGGAAACCCTATACTATTTCAGACAAGTGGCTGTCCAGTCTCTTCTTAAAAACTTCATCAATCATGAAGCAGGAAGCTGGACATGATGGTTGAAATGCTCTCTTCCACTACACATGCAAAACAAGAAGTGTGATCAGTTTTTAGCTGTTGAAAAGAAGTTGTTTTTAAAGGTTTTTCTTCCTCCTGCCTTTATTATTTTTATAAATAACTTAAACTGGTAAACAGATCTAGTACTCTTTCCTCTTCGTATTTTCTCCACATCAACCGCCCTGTGAGGTGGGTTGACCTGGGAGAGACTGATTGACCCAAAGTCAATCAACAAGCTTTCATGTCCAAGATGGGACTAGAACTCACCGTCTCCTGGTGATTGGCCCAAAGTCACCCAGACAACTTTCATGCCCAAGGCAGGAATAGAATTCACCGTCTCCTAGTGATGCACCAAAGTCTCCCAGCAGGTTTTGATGCCCAAGGCAGGACTATAACTCCTCATCTCCTGGTTTCTAGCCTGATGCTTTCACCACTAGACCAAATTGCCTCTCAGTTTGTTATACCAGAAGTGCAAGATGTTTTCTTTGCAAGATCTTCCGTATGTACAAACTTTGTTCCCTACGCCATCCGTCTGGTAAACTCGCAAGATTCGTTTTTCTCGCCACGCACATGGATACATAACCTGAACTAGACTGTGTTGTTTCTCTGTGTCATAATATATGTGGGTATATGCATAATTCTGTATTTATTTATTTATTTATTTTTGTCATATTTATGTAGTGTATATCAGAGGTGGTGACCCTTTGAGAGCTGAATGCAACAAAATTTCATTTTAATATATGCCAATTAGTGTACATTCAAGGTGACAATAAAGTTATTATTCTATTCTATTCTATTCTATTCTATTCTATTCTATTCTATTCTATTCTATTCTATTCTATTCTATTCTATTCTATTCCTTATTTCTATTCTATTCTATTCTATTCTATTCTATTCTATTCTATTCTATTCTATTCTATTCTATTCTATTCTTAGTCCCTTTCTCTATTCTTATTCCCTATTCTATTCTATTCTATTCTATTCTATATTCCATTCCATTCCATTCCATTCCATTCTATTCTATTCTATTCTATTCTAGTTTAGTCTAGTCTAGTCTAGTCTAGTCTATTCTATTCCTTATTTCTATTCTAGTCTATTCTTTATTTCTATTCCTTATTTCTATTCTATTCTATTCTAGTCTATCCACTATTCTATTCTATTCTATTCTATTCTATTCTATTCTATTCTATTCTATATTCCATTCCATTCCATTCTATTCTATTCTATTCCTTATTTCTATTCTAGTCTATTCTTTATTTCTATTCCTTATTTCTATTCTATTCTAGTCTAGTCTATCCACTATTCTATTCTATTCTATTCTATTCTATTCTATTCTATTCTATTCTATTCTATTCTATTCTATTCTATTCTATTCTATATTCCATTCCATTCCATTCTATTCTATTCTAGTCTAGTCTATTCCTTATTTCTATTCTAGTCTATTCTTTATTTTTATTCCTTATTTCTATTCTAGTCTAGTCTAGTCTATCCACTATTCTATTCTATTCTATTCTATTCTATTCTATTCTATTCTATTCTATTCTATTCTATTCTATTCTATTCTATTCTATTCTATGCTGTACAATTATGAATGGCAGTGTTTGGTGGTCAATGTCAATTACAATCTGCCTCAGGTTCGAAGCCAGTCGTACGAGATACCATATTGATTTGTCTCAGATAAAATTAAGGTGAAACGTGATTCCGGTTTTTCCACTGCTCCAGGAGCAAAGCTCGAAGAGCCACTATAATCTACATAGAGCAAGCTCTGTGTTACTTGTTAAACTAAAAGAAGCTCAGGACAAATCTTTCTCCTTCCTCTTCTCTGCCTTCCGAATATAAAAATAACCCAGGTGATGCTTGGGGCTGCTTTGAAAGATGATTCGCTGGGGAAGAGGCGGCCACAGGTGAAGCATCATTAGTTTCCGTTCACAGAGTTTTGTGCAGACAAGGTTGAGTGTTCTGCTTTCCCCCTTTTGTTTCCTGTCAGCTTCGTTAAAGAACAGCGAGCAGCTGAACGAGATAGATGTGAACATTTCAGGACTGTGAGGGACTCTCCATCATGCAGACATGGGGAAGAACTGAGGGCTGTCCTTGAACTTTGAGAGGTGGGCAAGGCCAAGCCAAAACATACGTGGCACATAGACCCCAAAATGACGTGTATCTCAGTTTAACCCAAATACGGTTACAGGTAATCCATTATTGACCGTAACGGAACCTGTCGTAACTCATGATGGCTGAGAGCTGTCCTTGAACCTTGAGAGGTGGACAAGGTGAAGTCGAGAAATATGTGTCATACAGACACAAAAATCACTTTTCCTTTTTCCTTTTCCTTTTTCCTTTTATAGGTTCCCTCACCCTGCTCAGTTCTCGCAGCTGTTCCCGGGGTGGCGCAGCAGTTAGAGTGCAGTACTGCAGGCCACTTTAGCTGACTGTGTTCAGCAGGTCAGCGGTTCAAATCTCACCGGCTCAAGGTTGACTCAGCCTTCCATCCTTCCGGGGTAGGTAGAATGAGGACCCAGATTGTTGGGGGCAATGTAAATATATATACATTGGTGTACACCGCTTAGACGGTGCTTGCACTTAAAGCGGTATATAAGTCTCATAAATAAATAAATAAATAAATGCGTGGAGAGGGGGAGGGGAGGAGCCCGGCCCTGCGTCCCTCTGTCTGTGGCAATGGCCTGTGTGCCCACAGGGATGGCACGCGTGCCATAGGTTCGCCACCATGGGTATAGGGTTTCCTGCCTGAGCAGGGGGTTGGACTAGATGACCTCCAAGTTCCCTTCCAACTTTATTATTATTATTATTATTATTATTATTATTATTAGATCATCACACAGTCAGCCAGATGTTCAGACTGGATTTGGCATTTTTGTCTACCTATCAAGTCCTTACCAAGGACCTGGGACAAGCAGATGTGGATGTTTGAATTGATGTTATTACAGATATTGTCGCAGGATGGAGGCGGTTCCTAATAAGGCCAACCTTTGCAATTGACTAGTGGCGAATTTGTCAATGCCAGTGGTGTTCAAGTGGTGCTTCAGTTGCTTTGGGATTGCACCCAAGGCGCCTATTACTATTGGTACTACCCTTGCTTGCTTTTGCCACACTCTTTCTATTTCTATTTTAGATCTTTGTATTATTATTATTATTATTATTATTATTAAGGATCATCGCACAGTCAGCCAGATGTTCAGACTGGATTTGGCATTTCTGTCTACTTGTCGAGTCCTTACCAAGGACCTGGGATAGGCAGATGTGGATGTTTGATGGTATCACAGATATCGTCACAGGATGGAAGCAGTTCCTAGCAAGGCAGCCTTTTGCAATTGACTAATGGCAAATTTGTCAATGCCGATGGTGTTCAAGTGATGCTCCAGTTGTTTTTGGATTGCACCCAAGTCACCTATTACTATTGGTACTATTACTATATTATTATTATTATTATTATTATTATTATTATTATTATTATTATTATTATTATTACTACAACTACTATTACTACTATTACTTGTATCTCAATTTAACCCAACAATGGTTACAGGTTGTCCTTGACGTATGAGCCTAATGGAGCCTGCCGTAACTCGTAAAGGTTAATCACATTTTTGTGACCTTTTTTGCAGTGTTGATAAAGTGAATTTTCATGGCCATTAAGTGAATCCACGGATGTTAAATGAACACCACGGTCATTAAGGAAATCGATGATGCACTATGGGCACGGTTTTGCAGAAAACTGGCTGTAAAGGTTGCCTTTCAGCAAAACCGACATAAAACGGCAAGACCCTGCAAACAGCTGTAATTGTAGCCAGATTGCCTAGGGGCCAAAGTTCAGCCATGTGACCAGGGGGACAATCGTCAGAACTTCAAATGCAGGTTGCATGTAGATAGGTGTGGTGGAACTCTGAGTGGTCACTAAGCAAACAATTGTAAGCCCAGGATTACCTGTTCTGAAATATGTTTCATGTGTTTAATCTTAATGAAAATTGGACAGGCTCTGCCTTTCCTACTTGTGGCTTTGGAGTCTGAAGGCTGACCGCAGAGTTCCAATTATGCACTTTGCATTAATCATACGGGTATTAATCACCATTATTAAGCACTATTAAGGTCTATATAAATCATTAACCTTCCCCAATATTACAGCTTCCAGAATAATTTATCAACATGGCTGTATGAAGTGATAATTGTGGAAAATATATTTTCAGCACTACTGAAGAAATGAAGGCAAAGATAGGTGCCCCAGGATAAGGTTTGCAGGATCCTTAAGGAATGGATGCTTTAGCTTTCCACCTCACCAACTTTAAGCTTTGAGGACTTCAACTCCCAGAATTCCCTAGCCAGACGACATTGGGTGTGGTTTCCTATTGGTTAAGTGGTGTGTTGATGGCTGGCTCTTGGTTGTTGGTTTCTTTTTGTGCTGCCTGGGAAATGGCCCACTGTCAACAGGAGTGCCGATTTACCACTAGCTTATCTGGTACTTAGGAACTGAGGTCTTGGCAACACAAAGACACAACAGCCAATAGCCAGCCATCAACACACCAGTCAACCAACAGGGAGCCACACCCAACCAGGCACCACATAAATACAACACATAGAATAGCCCACAGCAGGAGCTGTTCAAACATGGCCCTTTTATGACTTGTGGACTTCAACTCCCAGAATTCTGGGAGTTGAAGTCCACAAGTCATAAAAGAGCCAGGTTTGAAGACCCCTGGCCTTCAATAGTGTTTTTCAAGCTCAGTAACTTTTAGCTATGAGTACTACAACTCCCAGAATTCCCCACCCATGCATGCTGGCTAGGGAATTCTGGGACTTGAAGTCCTCAGAGCTTAAAGTTGCTGAGGTTGAGGAACACTGGCCTAAAGCACACGTTCTGGTAGAGAGAAGTTCCCTGGGGATGGGCTCCAGCACAAATCCAAAAGCTTGGAAGACTAAGCCTTTGATCCCAGTGACCGACCCAGATTGGATCCTGCAACTTCTGAAGAGGCCAAGGTTGAGAAGGTTGACTGATGAATGACAGATGCAACACTCCAGACTGTAGGAAAGGAACTTTTGAAGTTTTAGTACAGGGGTCTACCGTTGTAGTGCCGTTGTAACTTCAAATGGTCACTAAATGAATTGTCGGGGACAATCAGTACACAGCTGTTTTTCGGTTACCTTCCAACAAACAGCCCTGCATGTGGGTGTGTAAACTTGTGTCAGGTATTAATGGGCTGCAAAAAATAAGCCCAAGATGAAATGTTTAGCACCTAAAAGAAAACACATATCTTGAGTACAAGCTAATTATTAAGGAAGGTCTAACGATGCTCTCTCACGTTACTTATCTTTAGGAGCCAGAACAAATATATCATCCTCTAATTAAGTACATGACTCCCTAATTATGAAAAGAACTTGAGGAAATTAACAACTCTGGGCAGTTTTGAAGAGGAAGACGTTTAACAAGTCCAATCTCAAGGCATGGAGAAGCAAATGATGTTGCAGGAGCAGAGGGTTTTTTTTTTTTATTCACTCCAATTCTAATTGCCACTGACTTTTCAGTCTACAGATATCAGGAAATCCTGATGGTGACAAAGTTATTCTGTTTATGTAAAGCAAAAATGGCCAAATTCCAGTGTAACTACAAGATACCACATTGGAGGAGGACAGAATGGATGGATGAAACAGTCTAGAGGCCTCCCAGGCCTAGAACAGCCCACGGGAAGTTTGTGGATGCATTTCCAGAAGTCCATTCTAGTAAGGCAGTGTTTCCCAAACTTGACAATTTTAAGGCATGAGGACTTCAACTCCCAGAATTCCACAGCCAGCAACGCTGGCTGTGGAATTCTGGGAGTTGAAGTCCACATGCCTTAAAATTGTCAAATTTGGGAAACACTGTAGTAAGGTGACCAGCCGTCCTCCTTTAGGGAGGACAGTCCTCCTTTTGTGAGTTCTGTCCTCCCTCAAAAAGTGTCCTCCTACATGTCCTCCTTTTCGATATTTGAAGACTAATCTGCAGGCCTTTTTTTTTTTTCCCTCATAGAATGCTCAGAACTGCATTCCGGCACCTTTTTTTGATGGTTTTTTTTTTCAACTTTTGCATGAGCTGTGCTACTCCCCCTATTGGCTTTCGAGAGCCAATAGGAATTGCTGCTGAGCGTGCCAAAACACCCGGCAGGCAAACTTTGCACATGTAAGTTGTCTGCAGCGAAGGCAAATTGGCAGGAACTTTGCACCCCTCCCTGCTGCCCAACTACACCATCTCCTAGTTAGTCCCGAAGATACCTGGAGGAGACTGGAGCGGTGATGCCACGGTAACTTTCTCTTGATCTTTGGCCCTGCTAGGGCAATAATGGCTGCGGTCGCAAGAGGCAGGGGCATTGGGGCTGCTGTGGGTGGGGGTTTGAGGGGCGGCAGTGGCCGACTACCCCCCGTGCTGTGGGAGCTGTGGGGCCTGCTCTACACGGGGCTGCGCAGAGTGGGCCGTGGTGCTGGTGGGGCGGCTGCAGGCGGGGGTGCGGCATGTAAGCATAATTACAATATAAAATGTTATTGTTACAAATGTTTTTTTATTATGCATTTATCATATTATAGCGTATTCTGTATTATTGTTGCAATGAATAAAATGTTTCTTTTATTTACAATATTTTTTCTTCAATTTATTTGTGTCCTCCTTTTCATTGTAAAAAAGTTGGTCACCTTAATTCTAGGCCTCGGAGGCTCAGGCCTACATCCATGCAAAGAACCGGTTGTGCAGGTATTTGAATCCCATCACTGGAGGGAGCCACCACGGAGAAGGCCCTTCTTCTTGGTCCCACCAGATGGACATCCTTAAGAGAGTGGATCTGTAACATTCCCTGCCTCTCCGCTCTGCTGGATCTGGTAAATGCAACCACAAAAAGGCAGTTCTTCAGATAACCTGGTCTTGAGTCCTGTAGGGCTTTAAAGCTGAAAACCAGCATCTTCAAGTGGTCTGGAAGCAAGCTGGCAACCAACACAGCTTCCTCAAGATAGGTGACATGTGTGCAAATGTATACAAGTTATACAGCTAGTCCTTAACTTATGATCACAATTATGCCTTAAATTTCTGTTGCTAAGCAAGTCAATTGTTAAGTCGGGTTTTGCTCCATTTCTCGCCATAGTTCTTCGGTGAATCACTGCAATTGTTAAGTTAGTAACATGGTTAGTAAATGACTCTGGCTTCCCCATTGATTTTGCTTGTCAGAAGGTAGCAAAAGTTGATCACACAACTCAGTGGTGGTATTCAAATATGTGAACAACCGGTTCTCTGTGTGGATGCTGCTTCCGGAAATCCATTCTGGTTCTGCCAAAGTGGTGTGAACTGGCTAAATCCCACCACTGACACAACTCCAGGACACTGCAACACTCATAAATACATGCCAGTTGTCAAGCATGCACATTTTGATCATGTGACCATGTGATCATGCTACGAAGACTGTGACAAATGATCATGTCACTTTTTTCAGTGCTGTGGTAACTTCAAACAATTACTAAATGAATGATTGTTAGGTCAAGAACTACCTGTATATAGAAGTTATACAACTTGATCCTAATCAAAACAATTTGAATATGAGTACATTCAAAGATTATAAACATCCTGCTTCTGCGATAAACACCCGACATGTATTGCCAGAATTACACAGCAGTTACTGACCAAATATCAACAATAACGCTATTATCCTCAATCTGTGGTTATCAGTTGGCACATATTAATTTGCTGACATGTTTTATGAAAGCACCCAGCTGTTTTGGAGCTAAGATAACTATGGTTTTCAAATAAAGTGTGAAGCAAAAACTCAACTGAATCTGTAGAATGTCTGGAAGTATCAAGACAGTTTAAATCTTTGTAAGGAAAGATATGTGAGCTGGTTTTGCCCTTAGATTAATTTAGGGTACAAGGTGAAAATGGTTAAAAAGAAACTTGTTTTGAGTTTAATAAAATATACTTATCAAATACTTATATCCTTTAATTAGCTTGTTTTGAGCCATTATGGGTTATATTTGGAACAACTCAGATGGAATATCTAGAGAAATAAGTAAAGTTTTGTGGGAAGTCAGCCCCCACCCCAGAGAAGGAAATATTAAAGAGGCAGAAAAGCATGCCCAGTTTTTCTTAATAGCCCCAAGTCTCCCTCCCCCAAGCAGAAACCAGCTCTGTAGAAATGCAGATGTAATAATCCATTAAGGAAGGTTGGAGCCCTCCAGCTAGAGGTTTAGGAAGACAAAGACACCTAAAATCTACATACCCCACCCAAATTCTAAGACAGGACATAATAGGATTAACCCACAGATGCTAAAGGGCACACTCAGACTCAGGTCAAAGTTCATGCCACAGGAACAACTCCAAAAAAAAAGGCTCAAGAGGGTATAAAAACCCACTCCCTACATGTGTGCTCTTTCTTTTCTTCCAGAGACATCTTTCTGTGTGGCTCTCCTCTTCAATAAACTGCAATAAACTGCAACCTTCTTTCTAAAGCAGTCGTCATGTTGTTTATTCCCAGCTTGGATTGAACCATGATGAAGACTTTTCCTTCAACAGTTTATTTACTAATCCAGTTGGGAACATAATCTGGCATGAGATATTAAACTTAGCTTATTTGGTTTTGATGCCCAGAGTAGAAGAAAGAACCACAATGAGACTTTATATGTCCATTGTTTTGCGCAAAATATTAAATGTTGAATCCTGCTGTTGGTACATTTTTTGAGAATGAAACATGTTTAGTTTTACAAAAAAAGGGGGAGACCTTTAACATTTATGTATTTATGTTTTTATTTATTTATTGGGAAGCATCATTTGGAACTGAATGGGATGACACTTGCTACAGGGATTCCAGTGGTCAGGAATTCCAATCCCAAATTGCAGGGAGATTTGTTGAGATTTTTGTGCAAAGAAGAAGTGTGTACAAGATTAATGATAGACCATTTTGAATACAATGGAGTCAGTTGGTAGGGCTTGCTGTATAAGATTTGGTGTAGGGTTAAGATGTTGGCCTACAAACTAGGAGACTGTGAGTTCTAGTCCCAATTTGGGCATGAAAGCTAGTTCGGTGACTGTGGGCCAATCAGCAGATGATGGTGAGTTCTAGTGCCACCTTAGACATGAAAGACAGCTGAGTGACTTTGGGCCTGGGGACAAAAACATATGAAGAACGGCTGCAGGACTTGGGTTTGGCTAGTCTAAAGAAAAGAAGAAATAGGGATGACATGATAGCAGTGTTCCAGTATTTGAGGGGCTGCCACAAAGAAGAGGGAGTCAAGCTATTCTTCAAAGCACCAGGGGGGGGGGAGGACAAGAAACAATGGCTGGAACTTGACTAAAGAGAGAAGCAAACTGAAATTAAGGAGAAACTTCCTAACAGTGAGGACAATTAACCAGTGGAACAGCTTGCCTTCAGAAATTGTGGAGGTTTTTAAGAAGAGACTAGACAGTCACTTGTCTGAAATGGTATAGGTTCTCCTGCTTGAGCAGGGGGCTGGACTAGAAGAGCCCCATGGTCCCTTCCAGCTCTGTTCTATTCATTCACCAGGGGACCATGAGTTCTAATCCCAACTTGGGTATGAAAGCTAGTTGGGTGATTGTGGACCAATCAGCAGATGATGGTGAGTTTTGGTGCCACCTTAGGCATGAAAGATGGCTGAATGACTATGTTCCAATCACCAGGAGATGGTGAGTTCTAGTTCTGCCTTAAACATGAAAGACAGCTGGGTGGCTTTGGACCAGCCAGCAGGAAATGGTGAGTTCTAGTCCCACCTTAGACATGGAAGCTGACTTTGGGCCAGTCAATTTAACAATGCAAGGATCCTGATAGGAACCATTCGTGGTAGGTATATGCCATCAACGCTTAAAGAGTAACCTTGGTTACGAGTTAATTAGGCACCATTCATCCCTCTGCCTATCATTTGGGGCTCAATTGCAAACATATCTAGAAGTATACTGCAGAAATAGGATGTGAATTAAACTTATTTTCATTCTGAGGCATCCCCAAATCACTAGATTCACATTGTGAACCAATCCACAGATGCTCATCACGTTGTTTGAATATGCATTCACTCCTGCATACATGCTCAGTAGATTGGGGAAGTAGATATTTAGGTGGGCGGTGACAATGATGGTCATCATTCAATATTAAACTATGAAGAAGCTAGAAAATGTCCCCTAGGTACTTTTTTTTTCAGGAGGCAACTGGACTTTCTTGTTTTTCTTTGAAGATGTTCTTTGAAGACCTGGATGACTGAGAATAGACCTTTAGCTATGCACTTTGGGATGAACACCCTCCACATGGTGCAGGAGGATGAACAGATTTCCAGAAAACATGGCAGACTACAGGAACCATTTGCGCTTCTGCCTGAGATGCAGACCGCACAGACTCATCCCCAAAAGCCTGCGCCCGTCTTCAACAGTGAAGGGACACAGGGCAGAAAACATCCTGCAGCCAAGAATTTGTGCTACTCAGGAGACAAACCTCCAGGTGGCCTCAACGACTCTCTAAAAGAAGGCAAATGACCAGCTGTCTGCAAGGAGTATAAATCTTCCCATTCTCTACCATCCAGTCAGAGCTGAAGAAGCTTCTTGGGATGAGAAGCGAAACGTCTTCAAAGAAAGACAAGGAAGTCCAGTTGCCTTGTGAAAAAGCAACTTTGGGACAACCAGGACCTGGTTGACTTAGAATCTCCATAGACATCAAGCCAAAAAAAATGTTTTCAGCAGTAGAAAATACATCATTTTGGTTCGCAAATGAAAGCATTAATAATTGCAGCAGCACACGCAAATAAGAAATACACGTTTTTTTCTTTTCCTGGTTTTCATTTTGGGAGGTGTTTAGAATTGCAAGCCACAGGTGGACTGAGTTAACGATTGTTCCCCCACCCCCATTTTACTAGTGATTTCCATTGTCAAGGGATTTGACATTAAGTGTTTCACATAATGCCAGCTTGTAGGGGGTTCTTGTTCTTAGGAAAAATAAATACTTTTAATTTCCCTGGCATTGAATAACTGTCTACTCAACAATGGCTCAAGCATCATGGCGTTCGCCTGAAAAGCTGTATACCTTGTCGTGATTATTGTTTATTTGAAGATAGTTTAATTAGCTGACCTTTTCGCGGTCTTTGGAAACATCATTAATTGCTTTGATTATTTGGGCCCTTCCAGATTTTTTTCTTGCGACTGCTTATTGATTCTAATTCTTTTGGTGATTAGCTTCACTTCTAGACCATTTTGCTTACTGGTGATAGTTTACATTTTTTTTTAATGCATCTCTTGATCTCCTGCCCATGGTTTAATACAAACTATTCTCTGGATAGCGTTTGGAACCATTTTATTTTTATTTATTTTTTTGGCACAGTGAGGCAATGAACATATAAAGGTAGTCTTTGACTTACAACCATTCACTTAGGGATGGAAAAAAAGTGACATGACTATTTTTCACACTTAGGACCATTGCAGCATCCCCATGGCCATGGGATCAAAATTTGGAGGCTTGGCAACTGACATGTACTTATGATGGCTGCAGTGCCCCAGAGTCATGTGATCAACTTCTGCAACCTTCTGATAAGCCAAGTCAATGAGGAAGGCAGATTCACTTACTGTAACAACCGTGCTACTAATTTAACAACTGCAGTGATTCACTTAAAACTGTGACAGGAAAAGTCGTAAAATGGGGCAAAATTCACTTAACAACTGTCTTGCTGGAAATTTGGGGCTCAATTGTTGTCGTAAGTCAAAGATTACCTTATTCTGTGGGCCGACACTTGCATTGCAAAGTTCTTCTGTTTCTAAATTGAAATAAATTGTCAGGGTAATAATTTAACAGCTAAACAGCTTATGTAAAGATGTAATGTAATGTGGACGATGCAATGATAGGATGATGCAATATTAGGAATGACTCAGCAGGGTCTGTGTCTGTGCCTTTAAGAGGCTGAGTATAAAAGGGAAGTTTTTTTTACTGGAGTTTTCTCTCTCTCATTCGTCTGACTGCTGTAACTGCAGTGTGTTTGAGTTTGCTGTTTCACCATGTGTATGTATCTTATTTCTAGTGTATATTTGTAGATAGTGTAATATAAACCACATTTAATTACAAACTACTGTTTACTGTATTTACTCCTGGGTTACCTCAGCGCAATAAGACTGTGCATGCTCTGACATAAATTAGGGTGCCTTTTCCCATTGTCAGTGGCAAATGGCTTCAGGAGTTGCTGCCAGGTGAACAGTCTGGTTAGTAGCACGATTGAGGCTATAGCTTAGGTTGTTGTGACTGCTCTTTTTCCAAAGCGCCTGAAGGCAGGACAAGAAGCAACGGGTGGAAACTAATCAAGGAGAGAAGCAACCTAGAACTAAGGAGAAACTTCCTGACAGTGAGAACAATTAACCAGTGGAACAGCCTGCCTCCAGAAGCAGTAAATGCTCCAACACTGGAAGTTTTTAAGAAGAGACTGGACAGCCATTTGTCTGAAATGGTGTAGGGTTTCCTGCCTGAGCAGGGGGTTGGACTAGATGACCTCCAAGGTCCCTTCCAACTTTACTACTATTACTAATATTGAATGATGACCATCCTCCTCTTCACCGCCCACCTAAATACCTACTTCCCAAATCTACTGTTCATGTATTCAGTAAGTGATTCTATGGATTGGTTGACGATATGAATCTAGTGATTTGGGGATTCCTCAGAATGAAAATATGTTTAATTCACATCCTATTTCTTCAGTATACCTCTAGACATGTTTGCAATTGACCCCCAAATGACAGGCAGAGGGATGCTGGCTCAGGAATTCTGGGAGTTGACGTCCACGAGTCATAAAAGAGCCAAGGTTGCCTACCCCTGGTTTAGTTGCTTGACTGATTATGGATTCAGACATGCTTGTATTAGTTTTTCATGACTTTATGCACAGCTCTGGCATACGACAATAGAATACTGGTGATGCAATTTTCCCCAATGTTGGGCCTTCAGTGATGGAGGAAAATATAGTGGTGTCATGAAAGAGAACATCTAAGCAATTGAGAAAAGTTTCAAAAGGGATGAGACATGTGAATTTTCAGCCCTATCTATCATCTAGCTATCTAGCTAGTTATCTTCTTTCTCATTTCCCTTCTCCATCACACTTACATGTATCTCATATGTATGTCTATCTATCTATCTATCTATCTATCTATCTATCTATCTATCTGTCTGTCTGTCTGTCTGTCTGTCTGTCTGTCTGTCTGTCTGTCTGTCTGTCATCTACCATCTAGGTGTCCTCAATCTATCTTCCATCTCTCTCTCTCTCTCTCTCTCTCTCTCTCTCTCTCTCTCTCTCTCTCTCTCTCTCTCTCTCTCTCTCTCTCTATCATCTACCATCTAGGTGTCCTCTATTTATCTATCTATCTATCTATCTATCTATCTATCTATCTATCTATCTATCTATCTATCTATCTACCTCCCTTCCTTCCTTCCTTCCTTCCTTCCTTCCTTCCTTCCTTCCTTTCTTTCTTTCTTTCATATTTCTTTCTTTTCTCTTTTTATCTATCAATGTATCTATCTAGATATCCTCTATGTATCTATCATCTCTTTCTTTCTTTCTTTCTTTCTTTCTTTCTTTCTTTCTTTCTTTCTTTCTTTCTTTCTTTTTCTTTCCCTTCCTTCCTTCCTTTCTTTCATATTTCTTTCTTTCTTTTTTCTTTTTATCTATCAATGTATTTATCTAGATATCTATCAATATCCTCTATGTATCTACCATCTCTGTCTCTCTGTCTCTCTCTGTCTCTCTGTCTCTCTGTCTCTCTCTCTCTCTCTCTCTCTCTCTCTCTCTCTCTTAACTTTCTGTCTATCACTCTACTGAATGTTACTTTTTAGCTTTCAGTTTCACATTCCTTTCAAAATGGAGGGACAATTGGGTAATCAAGTTCTAATGAAACCTGTTGACCTGCTAATCAGACCTGTGGCAGCTTGGATTTCCATGAAGAGGTACTTTAAACTGCCAAGGCATCAAATTCCCCATATCCAGGCAAAGAGGGGATATTCCTCGCTGTGATGAAGTCTGAATGAGCAGTTCGAATCCTGGCATATTTCTTCCAGTCCCCAGTGATTACAGTTATTGATCTGAGCAAAAGAATCGTAGCACATTTTTCATGGATGATTACCTTGGGAGAGTTGTTGGAATCACTACGAGGCTTTAAAAATGGTATTTCTCTTGAATGCATGTTCATTTTTAATATATTTCTTTTCGTCTCTTCTTTCCGTCTCTCTCTGTCAGTTGTTTGGAGCATTTTACTGTGTTCTTATAATGACTTTGTCAGCTAATGGAGGTTTGTGTCCCATCAACATTAAAAATATGATTGTGGGGCCTTTTCATTGTTGGCACCACTGTAGTAGAGCAGGAGTCCTCAAACGTGGCCCTTTTATGAGTTGTGGACTTCAACTCCCAGAATTTCTCAGCCAGGCACACTGGCTGAGGAATTCTGGGAGTCAAAGTCCACAACTCATAAAAGGGCCAAGTTTGGCCTTTCAATAGATCGTAACGTGGGTTTGCTTAAAGAAGATGAGAATTTGCTAAAACAAATAAAAGACCAAAGACGAACTCATATTAAGAGAATTTATGGGGTGTTGGTAGAACTGGATTCAGAAGCAGAATTAGTTAAAGAATGTATGGTTAAATGGGCACAAAATTTTGATGAATCGGTTCTATTAGATACTTGGGAAATTATTTGGGTGAGGAATGTTAAATTTACACAAGCCCAAAATTTAAGGGAAAATTTTTATAAAATGTTTTATAGATGGCACCTTGATCCACAAAAAATGTCTCGTATGTATCCTGACTTGCAGCCTAAATGTTGGAGATGTGGATGTTTGGATGCTACTTATTATCATATCTGGTGGTCATGTAAAAATATAAAAGCTTTTTGGATTAAGATATGGTGGAATATCCAAAGAATTTTTAGAAAAAGGGTAAAATTTACCCCACATTTGTTTTTGTTAGGTATTGTTTCTGATTGTGATAGTAAAGAGATTATATTGATGTTAAATTTAATTAGAGCGGCTAGGTTGTTAGTAGGGCAATGTTGGAAGAAGGAATCTTTGCCTACTTTGCAAGAGTGGTTTCTTAAAGTTTCTTATTTGGCGGAAATGGCAAAGATCTCAGCTTTCTTGAAAGATCAATCGCAAGAGAAGTATTTTCTGGTATGGAAAAAATGGATAGATTTCATACAATATAAGTTGGATATAAAAATATTATTTAGTTTTTGAATAATTTATATTTAAAATTTAAGATATTTTATAGACATTTTTTTTAATTTTCTTTTCTTTTTCTTTTTATTTGATTTCTTCTTTTTCTGTTTCTTTTTTCCTTCCTTCTGGTATTTTATATATATATATATTGTTGTTAACTATTTGATAATTTGTTTAATTAATGTATTTAGATTTGTTTATGGTTTATATGTGTCTTAAGATTTTTTTTAAAATTTTTTAATTAAGCCTGTATTCAGCTCTGGGAAGGTCGGGGGAGGGTAGGGGAGGGTTGGGAGGGTTTGGGGAAGGGAATTGTTTTGTAAAACTTAAAAATTTTCAATAAAAAAAAGGGCCAAGTTTGAAGACCCCTGTATTAGAGGGAAGGAACCATAAGGTCCTACTAATCCCATCTTAAGGGAATCATTCACGACCATCAGTTCAACCATCTTTTAATCAGATGTATATGTTCTGGTGATATGGTTTTTCTCCTCATTAGGGTATTGCTTTCTGCCTGATTGTTTGTCTGGTGTGAATCCCTGCTTCTCCCTGCTGCTGGAGAGGATGTGTTCTGTCCCTTTGTTTCTTTCTTAGCCTTTTTTTATTCTCTCTTTTCAATGTTGTGTAAATATGGTTTATTTCTGTCCTCTTCTGCTGATTTCTCTTTTTCTCTCACATGCTGGAAATTGCTGATTAAGTTGTATATTTGTGTGTATGTGGTATTAAGCATGTGAAATTGTTTGCTTTGGAAGGAAAGCAGGGGAAGGTATTTTTAAAGAAGGACATTTATAAAGCCAATATGATAATAATAAAAATAGTAGTAGTAGTAAAGTTGGAAGGGACCTTGGAGGTCATCTAGTCCAACCCCCTGCTCAGGCAGGAAACCCTACACCATTTCAGACAAATGGCTGTCCAGTCTCTTCTTAAAAACTTCCAGTGTTGGAGCATTTACTGCTTCTGGAGGCAGGCTGTTCCACTGATTAATTGTTCTCACTGTCAGGAAGTTTCTCCTTAGTTCTAGGTTGCTTCTCTCCTTGATTAGTTTCCACCCGTTGCTTCTTGTCCTGCCTTCAGGTGCTTTGGAAAATAGCTTAATTCCCTCTTCTTTATGGCAGCCCCTGAGATATTGGAATACTGCTATCATGTCCCCCCTTGTCCTTCTCTTCGTTAAACTAGACATACCCAATTCTAGCAACCGTTCCTTATATGTTTTAGCCTCCAGTCCCCTAATCATCTTTGTTGCTCTTCTCTGTACTCTTTCTAGAGTCTCAACATCTTTTTTACATCGTGGTGACCAAAACTGGATGCAGTATTCCAAGTGTGGCCTTACCAAGGCATTGAAGAGTGGTATTAATACTTCACGTGATCTTGATTCTATCCCTCTGTTAATGCAGCCTAGCACTGTGTTGGCCTTTTTGGCAGCTGCAGCACACTGCTGGCTCATATTTAGGTGATTGTCTACTAGGACTCTGAGGTCCCTCTCACAGTTACTACTATTGAGCATGGTGCCACCTATGCTGTACTTGTGCATTTGGTTTTTCTTGCCTAAATTTAGAACCTTGCTTTTTTCACCATTGAATTTCATTTTGTTAGTTAGTGCCCAGTGTTCAAGTCTGTCCAGGTCCTCCTGTATCCTAAGCCTGTCTTCTGGAGTGTTGGCTATTCCTGCCAGCTTGATGTCGTCTGCAAATTTGATGAATTCCCCATCTATCCCTTCGTCCAAATTGTTGATGAAGATGTTGAAGAGCACTGGGCCCAGAACACAGCCCTGGGGCACCCCACTACACACTTCCCTCCATATAGATGCAGTTCCATTGAGGACCACTCGCTGAGTACGGCCGGTCAGCCAGCTATGGATCCGTCTGGTGGTGATTCTGTCTACCCCACATTTTTCTATCTTATCAAGTAGTAGGTTGTGATCTACTTTATCAAATGCCTTACTGAAGTCTAAATTATATCCACAGCATTCCTCTGATCCACTAATTTTTTCACTTGGTCAAAGAATGCAATAAGATTTGTCTGGCATGATCTATTTTTGACAAACCCATGTTGGCTTTTAGTAACGACTTTGTTTGCTTCTAGGTGTTCGTTGATTCGTTGTTTGATTATCTTTTCCAGGATCTTCCCAGGTATTGAGGTCAGGCTGATAGGTCTGTAATTTCCTGGATCCATTTTTTAAACTAAGAAGAAGCTAGAAAATGTCCAATAGGTGCTTTTTTTCAGGAGGCACCACCTACTTACACTTCAGTCTTCTTTGTTCTTTGTTCTTAGAAGGTTTTTCCTACTCCCGTTAGAGTTTCACCTGCGGGGCCCAAAGCGACTGGAGCTTAAGCAGGATTTTGCAAATGTCTCATTAAGAATTAGAACATTTGAGGAATTCTAAATTAAGGTAGAACATTCCATTCACACTCAGCAGAACAGTCATGCGACAATGGTAGCTGCCAGACAAGAAAAGCGGTTTTGGTGTTCTGGATGCATTATGCATCCAACTTCCAAAACACTGATTTTGCTATGAGAACAAAAGATTTATTTCACTTTTCAAGCCTAGGAAAATTGAGACGTGAAGATTCCCGCAGTGTCCTTTCTCCGAGACAAGGCCATCTACAGGAACCATGGAGAAGGTAGGACCTTCTCAATCACTGTCCTGGGATAGCATTGCCCTGGAGACCACACCTAACCCCCTGCTCCCAAGTTGTTGAAAAGCTATTGGGCCTTTCCATCATGCCTTTGTGGTCTAAAATATTGCTGTGAATTATAATAATAATAATAATAATAGTAGTAAAGTTGGAAGGGACCTTGGAGGTCATCTAGTCCAACCCCCTGCTCAGGCAGGAAACCCTACACCATTTCGGACAAATGGCTGTCCAGTCTCTTCTTAAAAACTTCCAGTGTTGGAGCATTTACTGCTTCTGGAGGCAGGTTGTTCCACTGATTAATTGTTCTCACTGTCAGGAAGTTTCTCCTTAGTTCTAGGTTGCTTCTCTCCTTGATTAGTTTACACCCGTTGCTTCTTGTCCTGCCTTCAGGTGCTTTGGAAATAGCTTGACTCCCTCTTCTTTATGGCAGCCCCTGAGATATTGGAATACTGCTATCATGTCCCCCCTTGTCCTTCTCTTCGTTAAACTAGACATACCCAAATCTAGCAAACGTTCCTTATTGCCCTATAAGGAGTGAATTTGGCTAGGTTTGATGATTAGGAGTGGCAGGAGTATTTTGATGAGTGGGAGATGGATGGATGGATGGATGGATGGATGGATGGATGGTAAGAAGTAATGAAGGGAGGGAGGGAGAAATGGAGGAAGGAAGGAAGGAGTGGATGATAGATGTATAGAAGGGAGGGAGGAAGGGAAGAAGGAAGGGAGGGAGGGAGGGAGGAATGAACAAAGGAAGGAAAGAAGGCAATGAGAGAAGAAGCAAGCAAGCAAAAGGAAGAAGGTATCCTTTCTTTGGAGAAAGGATTTAGTGTGTTGTGTGAATCCAGATAGAGAATAGCATCCCTGGCAGACTCAGATTCACATAGTCTCAGCCGAATGTAATCTGTTTGATACATTAAAGAGTCAAAGAACAGAAAGTTCTAAGTGAGGCAAATGTACAACATGTAAATCACTGGATACACTGAAATTGTTCTTCATTATTATTTCCATTACTGACAAATACATCTATGGAATATAGGACCACAATTTGTTTAATTATACCCATCAGGATTTAGACACAGAACATTTGAAAATAAGTTTTTGCTCTTTCTTTCATGCCTGGCAATACAAATGTTGAATTATTAATCATATGAATGA